>NW_026529920.1:0-30188 GCF_028500815.1 Rissa tridactyla
GCCGCTGGGCCTGCGGGTCCCCCTGGCCCCCCCACGCCGCCACCCCCGCCTGAGCTGCGCCTGTCCCGGGGGGGGGTGTCCCGGCCTGCCCCCCCCGCCGCACCCCACCCGCGCCATCGGCCTCTGTCGCTGCGGGACGCCAGGACCACCCCCCGCCACCCACGGTGAGGACTTGGGGGGGGGCACGCACCCGTGGGGGGGTCGTTATGGCCATGGGGGAGGTCAACACACCCGGGGGAGGGGGCACACACCCGTGGAGGGGGGGCATTAAGGCCGGGGGGGGGGGGGGGGGGCCGTGAACACTTGGGGGGGGCCTCATGGCCTTGGGGGGGGGGCACACACCCATGGGGGGGTCGTTATGGCCATGGGGGGGGTCAACACACCTGGGGGGGTGGGTCTCCTGCCCGTGGGGGGGGGTCCTCATGGCCGTGGGGGGATCCACGTGCCCTCATGGCCTGTGGGGGGGGGCTCCCTATACTGAAGGGGGCGTCCTTAAACCCCTGAGGGGGTCCTTATACCCGTGAAGGGGGTCCCCATTCCGGGGGGGGGGGGCGGGAGGTGCTCCCCAACTCCCCACAGAACCAGAGTCAGGGTAGCGCCCCCCCCCCCACTGGTGGTTTTTTTTGGGGGGTGGGGTGGCGGCTACACGGGGTGCAGCACTGACCTCACCCCCACCCCCCCCTTCCTTCTCCAGGCGAGTTTCACCCCATGGAGAACGGGCCCCCCCACGAGGGCCCCCCACAAAGCGGGGGGGGAAGCCGGGGGGGGGCTGTCCCCAACGGCCACCTCCCCGGGGACCCCCCCCGGCCCCGAGCGGGAGCTGGGCGCCCGCCTGCGCCGCCTGGGCGACGCCTTCCAGCAGACCTACGAGCAGCAGGTGAGGGGGGGGCACCCCAAAAATGGGGGGGGACACACACGACAACAACCCAAAATCTGGGGGGGGGACACTCCAAAATCCCACCCATTCCTGGGGTTACCCACCCATTAGCAGCGTTATTCCCTGGGCTTCTTGCTCCCTGGGTGTAACTTCATGCCGGGGGGGGGGGCACCCCCAAGTTTTGGGGAGAGCACCCTCAAATTGAGGGGGGGGCCCCCCGTGGACAATTTGAGGGGGGGCACCCTGAAATCCCACCCATTCCTGTGCTTATCTACCCATTAGCAGTGTTATGCCCTGTACGTTCCTGGGGGTAATGGGTGTTATTTCGGGGGGGGCACCCCCAAATTGAGGGGGGGCACCCCCCAAATTGAGGGAGGGCCCCCGTGGACAATTTCGGGGGGGGCACCCCAAAATCCCACCCATTCCCGGGGTTATCAACCCATTAGCGCTGTTACTCCTTGCGTATCCCCGGGGGGGGGGGAGTGTTATTTTTTGGGGGGGGGAGGACGACACACATCCCAAAATGGGGGGGGAGCCCCCAAAATTAAGGAGGATGCTCCCCCCGGGTCACTTTGGGGGGGGCACCCCCAAAATCCCCCACCACCACTCCCCCCCATCCCCTGCGTTATCCCCCGTCGCCGCAAGGGAGCGGCGCTTCTCTGGGGGAGCTCACTCCCTAAATTGGGGGGGGCGGCACCCCAAAAATGAGGGGGGGCACCCCAAAATTGGCCCAAAAGCCCCCCCCCCCCCGGCCTCCCCAAGCTGGCGGCTCGTTTGCCCGCACGCGTGCGAGCCGGCCGCTGACTCACAGCCTATAAATAGCTGGAAGGCTGGGAGCCAGCGGCGGCGCCGAGGGGTGTGCGTGTGGCGGGGGGGGGGGGGGGGGACACCCCTAAAAAATTAAACACACACACCCCCCCCAATTAAGGATTAATTAACACTAATTAAGACCTTTCGGCAGCAGCGGGGAGGCGTCGGCGGTGTGTTTTGGGGTCACCTCTACCGCCTGGTCTCGCAGTTGCTGGGAGCCGTCTACAACCTGCAGGGGAGGGAAGGCAACTAGCGCCCCCGCCCCCCCCCCCCCAATTATATTTATTTAATTTATTGGGGTTTAACTGGGGGGAGGAGGGGCGTGGGGAAGAAAAAGGGGGGGGGCGGACACGGGGGAACACACCCCCACCCCCCTGCCATGTGGTGCTGCTGCGGTCGCAGCCCCCCCTCCCCGTGCCGTGGGGGGGGGGGGGGGGGGGGGGGGGTGCGGGGGGGGGGCACAGCGGTGTGTATATACTGTACGTTGGAGCTGTATATAGGGGGGGGCTGTACATTATATATAGGGGGGTGTATATAGGGGGCGGGGGGGTGTATATAAGGGGCGCTGTATATAGGGGGGTGTATATAGGGGGGGTGTATATGGGGGGGGCTGTACATGATCATTTCCATTTTTTTGTACGTTTCTTTTCAATAAAAAGAATTTAAGGAAAAGGGCGTGTGGTGCTGGGGGGGAGGGTGCTCTGTGGGGTTTGGGGGGGGGGGGGGCCCGTAGGGCTTGGGGGGGGGGTCTGTAGGTTTGGGGGGGGCCGGGGTGGGGGTCCATGGGGTTGGGGGTGGGGGGTGTCTATGGGGCTTGGGGATCTATGGCATTTAGGGGGCCATGGGGTTGGTCCATGGGGTTTGGGGTCCACGGGGTTTGGGGGGTCCACAGGGTTTGGGGGGGGGGGGTCCATGGGGTGTGGATCCGTGGGGTTTGGGGGGGTTCATGGCACTGGGGGTCCATGGGGTTTGCGGGGGCTGGGGGGGTCCACAGGATGTGGATCCATGGGGTTGGGGGGGTCCATGGGACAGGGATCCATGGGGTTTGGCGGGGGGAGGTGTCCATGAGGTTTTTGGGGCTGCAGGGGTGGGAGTCCATGAGGTTTGGGGGTCCATGAGGTTTGGGGGTGCAGGGATGGGACTCTGGGGTTTGGAGGTCCATGGATGGAGATCCGTGGGGCTTGGGGGTGCAGGGATGGAGATCCTTGGGTTTTGGAGGTCCATGGATGGCGATCCATGGGGCTTGGGGGTCCATGGATGGAGATCCGTGGGGCTTGGGGGTCCATAGGGTTTGGGGGCGCAGGAATGGAGATCCTTGGAGTTTGGAGGTCCATGGATGGAGGACCTGTGGGGCTTGGAGATCCAGGGATGGAGATCAGGGGGGTTTGGAGGGTCCATGGGGTTTGGGGGTGCAGCAATGGAGATCCATGGGGCTTGGGGATACAGGAATGGAGATCTGTCGGGTTTGGGGGTGCAGAGATGGAGATCCTTGGATTTTGGGGGTACATAGGGTTTGGGGGTCCAGGGATGGAGATCCGTGGGGTTTGGGAGTGCAGGGATTGGGATCGGTGCGGCTTGGGGGGCCATGGATGGAGATCCGTGGGGTTTGGGGGGTGCAGAGATGGAGAGCCGTGGGATTTGGGGGTCCAGGGATGGAGATCCGTGGGATTTGGGGGTCCAGGGATGGAGGTCCGTGGGGCTTGGGGGTCCAGGGATGGAGATCTGTGGGGCTTCGGGGGGCCATGGATGGAGATCCATGGGGTTTGAGGGTGCAGAGATGGGGATCCATGGGGCTTGGGGGTCTAGGGATGGAGACTCCGTGGGGTTTGGGGGTCCAGGGATGGAGATGGGGGGGGTTGGGCATCTGTGGGGTTTGGGGGTGCAAGGTTTGGGGGTGCATAAAATTCCCTCCCTCCCACCCCCCCCCCACTGGCAGCTCAGCTCCCGCCCCCCAAAATAAACCACTTTTTAGAAACGAGACTTTATTAACCCCAAAAAAAACCCCACCATCAAGAACTACGGGGGGGGGGGGGGGAAGGGAAGGGGGGGCCACACCCCCACATTTAACCCATAACCGCTGGGGGGGGGGGAGGGGAATCGCACCCCCAACCCCCCAAATTGGTGGCCCCCCTCAGCTGGGGCCCAGACACTCCACGACGCCGTTGCCCTTGATGCCGTCGAAGAAGAAGAAGTTGTTGTGGGGGGGGGTCCCGCTGGGACAGGGCCTTGGGAAAGGGCCGGGATGGGGGGGGGGGGAAGAGGGCAAGGAAAAATTTAATTAGTGATAATTAGGGTTCTCCCCAATATGGCGATTCCCCCCCCCAACCCCCCCCCAAAAAATTAAACAGCCGTTACCTTGACGACCTCCTGGCCCAGGACGCCCCCCACCACGGCGCAGACGGGAGCCATTTCCGAGAAGCAATAGCTGAAAAGAAGCGCCATTTCATTCCCCAAAATCACCATTTTCCCCCCCAAAAAATACCCAACCCCCCCCGGCCAAGGAGGGGGCAGTGACAGGGACAGGCCACCGCGGGCTTGGTGCCACCCTGCTAAAAATACCACCCCCCCCCTCCCCAAAACTGGTGGGGACATTCCCGTCGTTCCGGGTGGGCAGCGTGTGGGGACACGCCGGGGGCCAAAGGGACACCTCCCCCCCACCCCTCCCCGGGGGGGGTGACACCGGCATCACCCGCGGGGGACATGACGAGGGGGAGGGTCAAGGTCCCTGTGGGGATCCCTGGGGATCTCGGTGAGCTGGAATCCGGCCCGGAATCAATCCCCGGAGACCTTGGGGGCAGCGAACGGCCTCCGTGGAGCCGTTAATCCCACCCAGAGGGAAAAGCAAGGACAGGTCGGAGCGGGTCATCTCGGAGAAGGTTAATTAGGAGCGGTAATTAGGAAGGGGTAATTAGCTAATGAGTGACCCTACCTGACGAATTCATCCGGCAAGAGGTCGGCGCCGACTCTTCCCCCAGCGCTTCCAAAACATCCCGGCGGATCTGGAGGAGCAACTGGGAGTCTTGGGAGTAATTTTGGGGGGATGGATCCCGACCATTATCTGTCCGGAATTTCAACAGAACTGGGGGGAGGCGGGGGGAGAAATAATCCCAGATCAAACCTTCATCCCATCAGAATTCCCAGATTTCCCACTGCCGGCAGGGATTTTACCTTGGAGGAGGAAATAATCGGGAGCGATGCGTTTCGGAGCCGCTTTCTCCAGGGCTTCCTTCAGCTGGCAAAAAACCACCCGCTGCCGGGGCCGGGGGGGGTGGGGGGAGAAAATATGAAAAAGACCCCCCAAAATTCCAGGCGGAATGTTTCCCCCCACCCCTTTTCCCGGGAATCCATAAATTTCCTGGGAAGCCATTCATCCCCTCGGCCCCACTCTGCAAACGTATATCCCTATTTAATTAAAATATTAAGCGTGCTAATAACCCCCCCAGCATAAAATTCCGGAATTTTGGGAAAAAATCCCAATTTTTGGAGGTGTTAAAGGAGGGGGGGATACAGGGGGGAGCCCCATCCCTCGGTCGGCATGCAGGATCCGGTGGAATTCGGAATTCGCCCGGATCCAAATGGGAATTAGGCGACAGCTGGTTCCATTGGAATCCGGGGAATATTCCCAGCCCTTCCGAGGGGAGGCGGGGGGGCAAAAAGGGGGCACAAAAAGGGCGTTAATCCGCCGGCTCGGCTCACGTTCCCCTCACAGCCGGGTAAAATCCCAGGGGATTTCCCCTCCTCCGTTAAATTTCCAGCTGGGAGAGGTAAAGAATGACCCGGCCAGAGGCATTTTCATGTCAGAAAGTTCTTTTTTTGAAGCAGGTTTTGGCCCCCGCTCCGGCAAAAAAATTGGGAATCCCGCTGGAAAGGGAGCTCGGCTCTCAGTTGCAGCACCCAAAATGCAGGTTTATGGCCCGGCTGCCACTTAAAAAGCTCTAAGAATTGCTTTAACTCCCCTTCCCCCACTAAAACCAGTATCAAACCAGTATCAAACCAGTATGGGCAGAGAGGAAAGTCAAAAAACCAAACCCTTAAAGCGCCGCGGGGGGTGAAAGATCCGGCCAAAAATTCCCCCCGGGGATGCAACGGAGCCGCCCAAATAACCCAAATCCCCGCGGTGGTTTTGGGTCTGGGGTGAAGGATCCGGCCGGGAGCTGCCAAAAATTCCACACACATACACCCCCCCCCGCCCCCCACCCCACCAGCCCCGGATGCAACGGAGCCGCCCAAATAACCCAAGTCTCAGCAATTTTGGGGCTTTCCGGGATTTCCCCCCCACCCCCAGCTTACTTTTTTCACCATGGTGGTCTCCGGAGAATCCAGTTTGGCTTTTTTAGTGTCCGGGCCCATCTTCCACGCCCGGGGTGACTTTGGCCACTTTGGTTTTCTCTCTAGGAAAGAAAAAAACAAAAAAAACCAAAAAAAAACACCAACAATTTGAACTTTGAGAAAACCCCAACGGGTTTTTCCCCCCCCCCCCATTTTATTTAAGATTTCAACCTTTCCTGGTTTTCCCCCCTTATCCCGCTTCCCCCCCCCCGCCCCCTCCCCGGACTCACTCCACAAATTCGTGCTCCCCGAGGTCGGCAAACATATAACCGTGGTAGCCAAAAACGTCGCCGGTGAAGAATTTGACGCTGTTTTTGTGGCAAATCTGGTTGATTTTCACCATCACGTCGCGGGAGCAGCAGGTTAAACACACCTGAGGGCAGAAATTCCAACATTTTTCCCTTTTTTTCTTTTTTTTGGGGGGGGGGGATAATTTTGGGGGAAAAATCCTCCCCGTTTCGGGTCCCAGCGCTCTGGGGTCATTAGGGATTTTTCCCCTCCCATTCGCACGGGTGGATTCCAACAGCCTCCGCTTCGGGAATAATTCAGTTTGGGGGATAGGATGGCCCGTTTCCGGCTAATTCGGGTGAAAATCGAAGCTAAATATATTTATTTTTAAAGCTCAGAGGCCAGGAGCGGAGCAAAGTTTATCCGAATCAGTTTTTTACGTTCCCCTCGACGCCTCCCGCCGCTGATTTGTGGGAGCTACAAGACCCCGGACGGACATTTGGGGTTTTTTTTTTCCTCCTCTTGCTCTCGCTTCTTGGAGTCGCCGTTGGATTTTTCACCACCCGGATGAATCAAGAAACAAATTCTTACAACTCCCAGCCTCATCCCACCCCCCTCCCCAAAAAATCAGGGGCGCTGCCTAAAGGGACTTCCCCCCACACACACACGTACTGCATCAAATTGGGTGAAAAACTCCTCGGGTTTGTTTTCCACATTCTCGGGGTCGGCTTTGACGTCCACCATGGGGTTGAGGTTCTGCGCCCGCTCCAGGGAGGCTTCCGCTCGGTTCCGGCCCAAGGAACCCCCCGGGATGAGGAACTGAGCTCGCGTATCCTCTCGGGAAACCTCAAACGGGGAGAAAAAGCGGGGAAAAATGAGTCTCGCCATGAAGGGAACACCCCCCACCCCACGCAGGGAGAATTAACGGGGAAAAGGGAAGCCGTGCCATCCTTGCAGGAAAACTCATGGCGAGGAGGACTAAAAAAAAAATCCCAAATCCCTGGTTATTTTGCGCTGAATTGAATATTTTCAATTCCCCCACCACCACCACCTTGGCGCTCGCTTCTCCCCGCTCCCGAGCTCGCAGCTCCCTCTTGCGCCCGAGGAGCCGCCACGCCGTAACCTAAAGGCCGCGTCTGCCGGAGAAAGGCGTTTTCCGCGGGGCACAAAGCTGCAGACAGGGAATTCAAACCCGCCAGCGGGAATTCAAACCCGCCAGCGGAGTCTTTCTGGGGGCCCCCGAAACTCGCGGTAGGAGCTTTGAGCCCCCACACATTTGCTTCGCACGCGCCTGCCGGCCCCAGATAAAGACGGGAAGCGGCCGTCCCGAGGGAGACAGAAGGGAGAGGGCTCCGCAAAAGCCTAACAAGCGTCCCCAAAAATAAGGTGGCTTCTCAGAGCAGGGCGCAGCACCCGAGGACACCCAGTGAGGGACAGGGGAGGCGGCAGTTCGGCCCCCAGCTTGAGGGGGGTGAAGGAACACAGCCTTGCAAACCCTTACACGCCCCAAAAGGGAATAATTCCACCCCAAACGGGAATATTTCTCCCCAGAAAAGGAGCGAGTGAGGGCTCCCGCCATCCCGCGGGCTCCCGCCGAGCTCCTCACCTGCTGATGGTCCAACATGGTCAAGCCTTTGACTCCTGCCAAGATGAGATTCTTCGCCACTTCGGCTCCCAATCCCTTCATCCCCACCAGCAGCACCCGGGAAGCTCGTAACCTGCGGAAAAAACACTCAGGGAAAGTTAAAGGCTCGCATGGAGCGACGGCAAATCGGAGCTCAGACAGAAAACACGGCGGATAAATACGACTGGAGAAGAAATCCGCACTCCTCCGCATCCCTGCCAGGGCAAAAGCAGGTTTAACGCAACTTGGAAGCCAAGAGAGAAAGAGGGAAGCTGTCAGAAATGGGGAATTTGGGAAAATCCCCCGCAAAAAAAAAAAAGAGCGTTTGCAGCTTTGGAAGTGGGAATAACAGCCAAGTGTTGTGTTGGTTTTTAGCAAAGGCAGCGGACGTTCGCTGTAATACACATTTCAGGGTTCCTAATAGCCTCCCCCCCCCAAAAAAAAAAAGGCTAAAGGCTGGAGCTGCACTGGGATGCAGATAAACGGGAAATTAATACATTTTTGTGTACATTCATTAGAGCACAAAACCATGCAGGCAAGTTTTAAGTTTTCCGAATAACTGACTGATGCGTTTTCCTCCCCTTTTATCATTTAGATTTTTTTTTTTCCTCTCGCCTTGTCTGTATGGGTTTTCCGATAAAATCAAGTTTACCCAGGACCGAGCGATAATTTTGTCTGTTAAACAGAGCGATCCCTGCTTTTTTGGCCTATTTTCACACTCGTTTTTATCCGCGTTCAGCAACAGCATTATGTTCATCTTCCTATTGCCAGCGGGTGGAGGGAGGTCATCCTCCCCCTCTGCGATGCCCTGGGGAGGCCGCACCTGGAGCGCTGGGTCCAGTTCTGGGCTCCCCGGGTCAAGAGGGACAGGGAACGGCTGGAGAGGGGACAGCAAAGGGCTACCAAGATGCTGAGGGGACTGCAACACCTCCCTGATGGAGAAAGGCCGAGGGATTTGGGTCTCTTCAGGCTGGAAAAAAGACGGCTGAGGGGGGACCTTATCGACGCTTATAAATACTGAAAGGGGGGATGTCAGGAGGATGGGGCCAGGCTCTTCTCAGTGGTGCCCGGGGACAGGACAAGGGGTAACGGGCACAAACTTGACCACGGGAAGCTCCACCTAAACACGAGGAGGAACTTCTTTACCTTTGAGGGTGGCAGAGCCCTGGCACAGGCTGCCCAGAGAGGTGGGGGAGTCTCCGGAGACATCCCGAACCCGCCTGGACGCGTCCCTGTGCCACCTGCTCTGGGTGACACTGCTCTGGCAGGGGGGTTGGACGGAATGATCTCCAGAGAGCCCTTCCAACCCTGTGATTGCTAGGATTTCTATCTTTTGGGGTTGTTCCACCTTCTCCTGAACAAACCCCACCACTGTTCCCAGGGAAACACCCAAGAAATCGGAAACGAGGAGAAGTCTGGAGGGGCTGCAGAAAAGGGCCACAAAAAAATAACTTGATAACTGAAAAAAAACCCCTCCTTCTAGAGAAAATAGAGGGTTTGTAGCAGGGAAAGACGCAGGCACCGGTGGAGGGGAGCGGATGCTTTGTGATTCCAGCTGGGAACGAATCAGAAGCTGTTTATCTTTTTTATTTTTCGCACAAATTTCACCCAAATGAGCACTAGGAGGAGTTTGGCTAAGCCTGAGTCGTGCATGGGATCAGGCAGAGACCCCACAGACCCCCACAAGCCCCTGTAGACCCTATATATTTATGTACCCACCGCTGACCACCCTCTGAAGCCCCTACAAAGCTCCTGAGGGCCCCCCCCGCAGTGGTTAAGTCATCATAGAAGCCACTATAGGGCCCTCCCACACGCTATAGGGTCCCCGTAGGCCCCCACAAGTTCCTGTAGGGTCATTCCCCCCCCCGCCATTACAAGGCCACTCCAGGGCCTCCCACAGGCCATAGGGCCCCCATAAGCCACTCCAAGGCCCCCCACTGCAGGACCCCTCCAGCTCCCTAACCCCCAAGCTTCTATAGGGCTCCCTCACGTTACAGGGCGCCTCCAGACCCCCCCACAAGCCCCCCCCGGCCTCTATAGACCTCCAACAAGCTCTCTAGGTTGCTATAGTCCCCCAACACCAAGCTCTCTTCACATCGCAGCCCCCTCCCCAGGCCCCATAGGACCCTCCACAATCTCCTATACACCCCCATAAGCCCCTACAAGGCTGCTCTCACATTGCGGAGCCCCTCCAGGCCCCTATAGCCCCCCCCCCCACCGCCCCCGAAGCTCCTACAGCGTCCCTCACAGGCTGTGGGACCCCCATAAGCCCCTATAGGGCCCTCCACAAGCTCCTCAAAGGTCCTCATAAGCCACTCCAAGCCCCTATAGGCCCCACCCCAAAGCTCCTCCAAGGCCCCCATAAGCCACTCCAAGGCCCCCCTTATATTGCAGGGCCCCTCCAGGCCCTCACAGGGCCCCCCACAAACTCCTCCAAAGCCCCCCTCATATTGCAGGACCCCTCCAGGCCCCCCACAAGCTCCTTCAGGGTCCCTCAGAGGCCTCAGGGCCCCCACCCCCGGACCGCCAGGGCTCCCCTCCGTCTTCCCCCACAAGTCCCAGCGCCCACTGACCGTTTCTGGGCCTCAAGCCCCCACAGCCGGATCTGCCGGTCATACTGTGCCGCCTCCTCCTCGCTGATGCCGCCGGGGCCACCCTCCTCCTTCTCCACCATCCCGCCGCCGCCGCCTCAGGGCCGGCGCGGCGCCCCCTGGCGGCCCGCGCGAGCGCGGCGCCCGGTACCGCTCCACTTCCACCGCCGGGGCGTGGGGGGATCCATCGCACAGCACCGAGCGCTCCCGCCGTCCCACGGCCGCTGCTCCACGGGAGAACCACCTCGAGTGGCTTCTCCCACCGCTTCGTCCCCTCACGGGGGCGTGAGGCTGCGTGGCCCGGCGTGGGGACCTCTCAGTGGCACAGCTTCCCCCCCCTCCCCCCCCCCAAAGTGGACTCGTCCTCGCCTCAGCCCCTCGGCACTTTTCGGGCCTTCCCGCCATCTGCCGGTCACCTTCGGCAATCTCCGGTTGGGAATAGGGGGGGCGCTCGGGTGTTTCCGCCATCGCTCGGGTGTTTCCGCCATCGTTCGTGTATTTCCGACACCGCTCGGGCATTTCCGTCGCCGTTCGGGCGTCTCCGGCGCCGTGCGGGGCGCTGTCTCGGCGCGGCTGCGTGCCGGCGGGCGCCATTTTGTGTGCCTGCCCGTGGAGCGCGGAGGCGGGCGGGCGGATAAAGCCGGGCCGGGCCGGGCCGTGCCGGAGCCGACCCCCGCGCTGTACAGTGACTGTGCCACCCCCCTCCCCTCCCTGTTCGTCCCCCCTCACCCGCCCTTTGCCCCATGGCCGTGGAGAGCCCGAGTGTCCCCCCCGCCGCCGCCGCTTCCCCCCCCAGCCCGCACTCCACCCCCCCTTCTCCGTCCTGCCACCACCACGACAGCGGCAGCTGCAGCCTCCCCCGGCCGCCGCCGCCGCTCCAACACCACCACGGCCCGGACGAAAGGTCCAGTAACCGCCTCTCCCGAGAGCCTCTCTGTCTGTCTGTCTGTGTCTGTCCGGCTCGCCGGACCAGGTTTGGGGAGGGGGGTGGGGGGGGGAACGGGGAGGGGGACGGGGGGGGACGCGGGGCGACCGGTGGTGGCGGGGGGGGCCGGGGGGGAGGCAGGCCTGAGGCGGGCAGGGGGGGTAGGCCTGGCTTTGGCGGGGCGGGGGTGGGGGGGTGGAAGCGGGGCCCTGAGGAGGTGGGGGGGCGTCTGTGAGGAGGAGGAAGGAGGAAGCGGGGAGAGAGGCAGGGACAGCGGGGGAGATTTGGGGGGGGGGGTGGGGGGTCCCTGGGTAGAGCAGGAGGCCGAGGGAGGAGGAGGAGGAGGGGGCCGCGGCCTGCGTAGGGCCGGGCCTTGAGGGCAGCGCAGGGCCTAGGGTACCAGGAAAAAAGGGGGATTTGGGGGAGGAATTCTGAGAGGAAAAAGGGTCTGGAGGAGGCCGGGGGGGGGGGGGGGGACTCCTAGTTCTTTGCGGGGGGTATTATGAGAGGAAAGAAGGTTAGAAGAGGCCAGGGAGAGGGGTGAGGGGGCTCCTAGCTTTTTTTTTTTCGGGGGGGGGGGGGGAATTCTGAGAGGAAAGAGGGTCTGGAGGAGGCTAGGGAGAGGGGTGAGGGGGCTCCTAGCTTCTCGAGGGGGCTACTAGTTCTTTAGGGGGGGCTCCTAGTTTCTTGAGGGGGTGTTATGAGAGGGGAAGAGGGTCTAGAGGAGGCCAGGGAGAGGGGTGAGGGGGCTCCTAGTTTCCTAAGGGGGCTTTTAGCTGCTTGGGGAGGGTTTTGGGGGGGGAATTCTGATAGGAAAGAGGGTCTGGAGGAGGCCAGGGAGAGCGGTGGGGGCTCCTGGTTCTTTTGGGGGGGGTCCTAGTGCTTTTGGGGGGTTTCTAGCTCTTGGGGGGCTCCTAGCTGCTTTGGGGGGGTATTTCCTAGCTGTTTGGGTTTTTTTTTTTTTTTTTTTTTTGAGGGGGGTCCTTAATGAGGTCTTTAATGACGTTCTTTCTCCTGGGCAGTGCTGGCCTCATTAAGGTCCCCTTTTGTCTTCCTGCTGCTTCTTAAAAAATAATTCCTTGGCTGCAAACGGGGGGGGGGGCAAGAAGGTAGGGAGAGTTAGGGGTGCAGGGTGGGGGGGTGTTGGGGTGCGAGAGCCTCCATCACCCCCCGCTCCTTGATAGAGAAGGGCTCCCAGGTATTAAGAAGTTTCAAAAATATATATAATCTCCCCCAGGAACTTCTCTTTCCTGAGATGTATGTAAAGCACCTCCTCCCCCCCCCAAAAAAAAAAAACCCATAACTTTAGCCGTTTCCTTTAGTAGCACTTTTTTTTTTTTTTGTTAGTGGAAACCATATAGCCAGAAAGTACCAGTAAAAATAAGCAGCTTAAGCATGTATATTTGGGGGAAAAGGAAAAAAAAAAAAAAAAGAGCAAAAAGAGGGAGGTTTGCTGCCTTCCCCTGGAGGGCAGGTGAGCAGCGCAGGGAGCTGCTTTTCCGCATTAGCCTTTGTCTCTGAGGAGGTTTGTTTTCCGTGTGATGCAGGGTTGGGTTGGTAAGTAAGCTCTTTTATTGAATAATTAAATTAAACCTTTTTCCTGCCTTCCCCCCCCCACCCCCCCCAGCCCCCTTCCCTGCCACCAAATAAGTCCCGAGATCGTCTGCGGGGGGTTACGTTTGGCGTAAGCAGTGATTCGATACCGTGTGTGTACAAACCAAGCAGAATTCTCCCCTTTTGTAATGCCCCCGCCGCTGTGAATGGTTAAAAAGAAAAAAAAAAAAAAGAAAAAAGTCACAAAAGCACACAGTTTACTTCCAGATATGTCTGTTGTGACGTTCCCAGGTGAAGTAGCACCGAGGTGAAACACTCTGCCTGTCTAGGCGTAGGATGCGGATCCATTTGCTTTGTCTGCAACCTCCATCCTCATTCCATTGCGTTGAGTGGAAAGCGGCTGCCCCTGGGTGTGGGTCTGCCTGTAAAGCAGGAAAAAAAAAAAAAAAAAAAGTTAAAAAAGTTTGGTTAAACCACTCCAAAGTGTGTCAAAAAGAGAAAAAAAAAAAAAAAAAAGGTGGCAAAGAAAGCACCGTTTCCCAAACGTCATCACACATTTCCCCCCCCCCCCCCCCATCCCCATGTACAGCCTCGTGTCGGATAACTAGCGAAATTAAAAGTACAGTGCAAGCACCCAGTTTGTAACAAAGCTCGTTAGCGGCCTCGCTTCTCCCCTTTCTTTTCCTTTGTCCGTCAGGTGCCTTAACGAAAAAGCTCGAGCTTGTTCCTCACGCTACTTCACACCATCCAAGTCCGAAGTCAGAACACCACGCACAGTGTTGGGTATTTCCCCCCACCCCTTTCTCTGGCCAATTAATTTAATTTCTTGTCTTAGTTTTTTTGGTTTGTTTGTTGTTTTTTTTTCCTGGAGGCCAAAACCGCACACTTTTTGCCCCTTTTCACCCAGTTTACATTGTTCTCAGGTGGAAAAAAAAAAAACAACCCAAAACCCCAGTGTTTCCTCTAAGCACGCCGATAACAGTTGTGTGAAATCGTGGTTTGTTTCCCCTCTTGTCTTTCTTCCCTCAAAAAAAAAAAAGAAAAAGGTGTATACATCTGCTTAAACTGTAAAATAACGCAAGCACTTGTTCTAGACAATTAGAGGGCTTTTCGTTAGAGATTTAATTGCATTCCGGAAAGGGCTTTTCACATACAACGGGATCCAGTGATGTCTTTTATGCCTTTTTGTCGCTGTTTTTAAATGTCTGTGACAGGACCTTTACGGTCCCTGCGCCTTCTGTGGCTTAAATTTGCCACACCATCGTAAAACCGGGATATTATTTTTTTTCCCCCTTTTCCATCAGCGATCCACCATCAGGGCTTGAAAATGTTACTGGTCTGGCTGGAATGGTGTTGGTTCAGGGAGAGCAGGACCTCAGAGCATCCATTTCCCCCCCAGCTAATATATTCAATTAATAACTTTGTTGGGCTATTTTACTAAACGTATGTAATGTGTTGAGCTTTATACTTCCCCGTCTTGATCCGGAAAAATCCAAACTGGTTTTTTTGATGGCTACTAAGGGCGTTTTTTTTATATCCGTTATCAAGAGGAATTGGAAAGGGAAGATGTGGAAAAGAAAGAAAAGAGGCCGCTGGAAAACTTTGGGTGAATTTTCCCCCCTTTTGAGGGAGGGAAGAACCAGGAATTGTTTGAAATGTCAGGAGCTCTCGGGGGTTGTAAAGCCAAGTTTCAGGAGTTGTTGGCTGGTTCCATCAAGCGAGTGGGATTTTTTTTTTTTAGAGAAAGAGTAAAATATTAGCAGTAAGACTCAAAACTGCTCGTCTGGGGCTTTTCCTCATGCCTTGCTCCCCTTGACCCATTTTTAATCGGGCTCAACCTCCTTTTAGCGCTCACGATTTGCAAGAAATTACCTTTTTAGTGGTGCAAACACCCCTTTAACGTCGGTACCGTGAGCAGCTCCCTGGAAAAATCAGAATTTTTTTTTTTTTTTACAGGGATGGTTGGTTGTTTTGGGTTTTTTTTTTCCTAAGGGCGTAATTGTTCTGCTGAAGCTCCTTGGGTCGAGCGAGGCTTTGTTGTCCCGGGTTAAAGGAAAGGCCAAAGCAAATCCCAAACCCTGGTGTTTCTCTTTTTTGTATCGTTATTATTTCCAGGCCGTATCCCGTTGCTGTGGCATCAGCCGTGCTGCGGCAGCGAGGACGTTAGGATTTCACTGAAGGATACGGATAACAGGAACCTGGGAACAGAGGAGAAGGTTCGGAATTAGCAGCCGAGTCCTCAAAAAATCTTGAATTTGGCCCAAATAGCGCCCGGAAGTTTCCCTTAGTAGAAATAGCGCTTAAAAACGTGAATTTTGGGGGTGTCAGGAGGAGGATTTGCCCTGATTACAGCCAGGCTGAAGAGATCTCTCTCCAAGCCCTTTTTAAATTAGTACAACATATTTGTTACCATAATTAAAAAAAAAACCTAACACCCGAACCCCAACTATACAGAAAATAGGAAAAAGCTGATAAATTTTAATGACTCCTGCCCCGGTCCGCGCAGTTTGAATGAGGCGGTGCGGCCCCCGCTGCCTTCAAAGCGCCGCTTCTTTTATTCCTTGATTGATGTATTTCCCCGCCGTTTCCACTCGGAATAAAATAGGAGGCGGCCGCCCCAGCGGAGAGCCTCGTTCCTTTGGGATTATTCTGGAAGAATCCACGTTTTGGGGAAAAGAACGGGAGATTTGGCGGAATTCATTTGCACCAGTGCAGGTGTGATGCTGGGGTCGGATCTTTAAACTTCCGCTGAAGCCTTAAAAAAGTGCGGTTAATACTCTTTAGAGGTCACTCTGCAAGGCATATTTTCACTAGAAAAACCTTGAAATGCAGAAAGTGAGGAAAAACTACACGTTTGGCCTAAAAAGACCTAAATTCTGCTTAAAAGCAGGGCCTTTTTCTACATGGGAAGGGCCCTGGTTTTAAACCCTGCTCTGAAATTGGTGGTGAAAAGTCGCTTTTAGCCGGGATTTTCCGCCTTTGCCAAAAAAAACCCCCACTGCCCCTCAAGCTTAGCAGTCGGTTTATGGTGAATTTAGGGTTTTTACTTGGTTTTATTGAGTTTACTTTTTTAATTCGCCGTCTGATCATTCCCCCCCCGCCATAGAACACACCGTCAAATATATCAGATCGTTAAAAATCAACTTGAACCTCTCTTGGTTGCTCAGCTTGAGGCAGGAGGTGTTTATCCTCAAGATCCCCCGTTTGTGCCCAACTCAGATCCCCGTCAAGTTTAAAATTGCTTAAAATCCAGGAAAATTAGACGCGAACATTTGCTTTTTGGGAGTTTAAATCGCGCAGATCTGCAGATCGGGACTTGCAGAGCGTTCGCGGATTGATTTTCAAACCCTCCCCGCTGCATCGCTCTGAAAAACAACCCAAAAAAAGGCGTTTTCACCCCTTTCCTTGTATTTCTAATTTAATTTTTTTTTTTGTGCGTTCCTCAAAGTTAAACCCGATTCTACCTTCGTACACGAACCCGGCGGCCGCGGAGCGGCTCCGGCAAAACCAGCGATTTCACGCTCAGCTGCACCCCTTGTGTAAAAAAAAAAAAACCCGCCGTCAAAAAGGTTTTTTCCTATTAAATAGTCTTTTTTTTTTTATAGGGGGATTGTCTGGAAGTTAGTCCAACGTATATCAAGCGCACAAAGCTCTTTCTTTTCTTAAAAGTAGTAAAAAAAAAATTGTGTTTTTCCAAGGATGGGAGCTGAGAGGTTTATTTTCGCTGGGGTTTCTTCCAGGTGTAACGAGGAAGGAGAAGTAATATCTTTAATAGGGTTAGGAGGGTATATTGGCTATAAATTACTATAAGTCCACCCTTTAGGCCGCTCATTTGTCACTTCGTTAGCGCTCGTTTCCAATTTTAACAAAGCTTTGGCTGCACAAAGTGACATTATTTATTTTAAGGTAATATTTTAATTCTGCCGCCGCTCCCCGGTGGCTAAAAAAACCCTGAATTTTCTCCCGCTAGGGTCATTCCTGTGATTTTTGCCCCCCGGCGAAGCTCTGGGGATGGCGGGATAATGATGGAAAGGGCTTTTTTTTTTTTTTTTTCCTGTTTTCCAGGCGTTGTCATCGTCCCGGGTTCCGTCGTTGCCGTGGCGCTGTCTCACACGCCGCTCGGAACCGCGCTGCGCCGGCCGCCGTCCCCTCTAGCTCAGGCGGGACGGAGCGATAGGAAAACCCAGGGATTCAGGGAAGAATTTCCCCCCCTTCCCCCAGCTCGGTGTTTGCTGCGATACCGATAATCGCTTAACAGCCATGGCTTCTTCGCCGCCTCCCCGCAGCGACTCTCCACGGTGAGCCCGTTCCCCCCCCAAAAAAAAAACCCACAAATTCACTTTAATCGCTTAAATTTTGTTTCCGACCCGCCTTGGGTATCGCTCGGTTGCTTTCAGACATCCTTCCCGCTTGCCGTATTCCAAATTATTCCCGATTTTTTGCCTTTAAAACCATCGGGCGAATTCGTCGCTTGGATAATACTTGCCGAAAACTTTTCCCAGCCTCTCCGAGAGGTCGCTGTATCATTTCTGGCCCAAACCGACACAAGTTGGGCAAAACCGGAGTTAAAACCCATCAGAAGAGATGATATTGCCCATCTTTAGATGTCGTTTGGTATCTGAGCATCTGTATAAACACGATTTTTCAGACCTCCCTCCTTTATGAGGCATGCGTGTTGATTAAATAATTAATATTCATCTGCTAAGCAGCTCAGCGATCGTTTTGACAGTTCGGCGTCGTCCCAGCTCTTGGTTATTTTTCAGATAACCGTTGCGGCGGCCACAAAATTTGTTCTTGGGAGCTTTTTTTGGTCTTCGTTTCTGTAACCGCTGTGAATTCCGAGACGCGATTGTTGTTCGGGGGGGCCTACGGTCTCCTCTAAAGCTTGATATTGCACCAGAGCAACTCCGGGCAAGGGTAAAAGCACCTGGAGAGGGTAATTAAAATTGTAATTAAGGTGTTTTGTCCCTCTTGGAAGGCGTTGGGGAGCGGTCGCCGTCCCCAGCCAGTGAGGACTCCTGAGAAAAGGGTAAATGAGGCTGATTCCGAAGGAATATACCGGAGGGAATAGCTGGTTTTTTTGCCAAAAAAAAAAAAAAACAAACCCAACGTGAGGACGTTTATTGCATTTCTTTTGAGCGATAAATTGGTTTCGGCTCATGGTTTCCTACCCCTGTGCCAAGCTCGGTGTTTCGCTGGGTCGTTTTGAGTTTGAAAACCATTTCTTGGTGAATCTGTCCCTTCAGGGCTTTCGACAGGACTTTTCGTTCAATATTTAAATACACAGGTGTTTCCATTCCTTTCCGTAACCTTGTTTTATTTCCGTTTTTCTACTTGGCTTTGAGTTTTTCTTGTTCCCGGCCTGATCTTGCCGGACACAAACACCCAAAAAGGTGCCACCTTTTCGCTGCAAAAACTAATTTCCGCTGATATTGGCCTTTAAAACTTGTGCGTACGGCGAGGAATTACGCGTTGGGATTATGAGCTTCATGAGGAATATTTGATTTTAGAGCGGGGCTGTTATTAAGATGGTGCAAACGTGAGTGAAAACAAGAGGGAACTTCGCGTCGGAGTCGAACCGGGTGCCCCCTTTGCTCTCGCGGATGTTTTTTGTACGTGTTTGGGGAAATAATTTTTTTTTTTTTTTTTTTTTTTTTAACGGGACAGGCCGACTCGTTCACGCAGCACAATTTTTGCTGTTCCTAAACCCCTTTTCAGCTTCCAGAGCTTGCTGAGAGCGGCCCTTCCCATTATGGTGGGATTTACTGTAGCCAAAAAAAGCCAAATAGCCTAAAAAATACCCCAATTGGAGGGATGCAGGTCAAAGATCCACGTCCTACACGCTCCTAAATTGTTTCTGAATGCCAGTGACGTACATAAACAAGCCATCGTTTATGGTTTTAATTATAATTTAAGTGAAAAGACCCCGCTCGTGTTTTAAATCCTGCAGCGACGACCTGTTTGGGGAGAGAGGGAAAAGGCGAAGGAGCCGGTTAAAGTCGTGCCGTGTTCCACCTCTAACGCGTTATGAGGCTGGAAGAGGTTTCTCCTAACCCGGATGTGAGGGATTTCTGATTGGGTTTAATGGAGCAGGGCTTGGGGAAGCTGCTGGAGGAAGTTTGGATTTGTTTTATCGCCTCCACTAACGACAGTCGTGGGGGAACGGTAGCAGGAGAAAGCGGGAATAACTGGGCACGCGTCTCTAGATTGGGCAAACCAAAGTGATATCTGCTTATTGTCGTCTTCTAGAGGACAGATTGTTTTATTAAAACACCAGTTTCGGTTCCTGGAGTGGGCCAAGCGCTTTATTAAATCACTCATTTCCGTTATTGGGAGTTAATTTGCTGTAATTTCATGCGAAAGTCGAGTGCCGTAACGTTGTGGCTTCGCTTTGTTTGCGAGACGTTTCTTCGCCGTGTTTTAACTCCGGGCTGAGCGGAGATGATTCTGTCAAATCAATATTTGCGGTCAGATTTTTAAAACCCCGATAACTAGGAATTATTCAGCACTTTGGGAGCCAAGTGCCTGGCTGGTGAGCAGAGTGAGAAAGTTTTATTTTCCTTTTTTTTTTATGAATAAGGGGAATTAAACGCGCCCGTCCGCTTTTTACAGGGAGGATGGAGAACTGGAAGAAGGGGAGCTGGAGGACGACGGAGGGGAGGAGGCGCAGGATCCCTCGGAATCACGCGAAAGAGGTCGGAAGGAGAAAGGGGAGAAGCATCACAGCGATTCCGATGAGGAGAAAACCCATCGACGGATGAAGCGCAAGCGTCGGAAAGAGAGAGAGAAAGAGAAGAGGAGATCCAAGAAGAAAAGGAAATCCAAACACAAGGTGAGCCAGGCGCTGCTTGCTTTGCCATCGGGTGTCTCCAGGGAATTAATTCCTCCTCTAACATTATTCCGGGGAGTCTGAGGCTCTTCCCCTCAGGATAATTGCAAGGTGGGAGCACTGGCAGGGGTTTTTGGGGTTCAGCTCCTTAACGTCTTCCTCCTCTGAGGACCCCACGCAGCAGCGGGGCACCGAGGTCTGCGGCCGGGATGGAAATGCTCCGATGCTTTTGTCCGTTTGAAGAGGCAGAATGGGAAGAAAACAGGGTTTTTATTTAGGGAATTCCTTTGTGTGAGCATTCGGACCTCAAAGGGGATTGCAGGCTGTGGATTTGCCAAATCGAGGATGTTTGTTACCTAAATTCCAGGAGTTTCTACAGCACGGAAGATGTATTTTCTTTGTCTTCATTAGAGACCAGTTAAATAAGCTGCTAACGGGCTCCCCACTTTGCAATTCACTGATAATTTTGTTAAGCAAAAATTGAATTTCTTTCCAAAAAACCACCCCAAAAGACAAAGGGCGACTGAGTTGGGTTGTGTCCGAGTCGGAGCTGGCCTGTAATAAAATGACACCGGCTGTTTTCCTTGCCTTGCCAGCGCCACGCTTCTTCCAGCGATGACTTCTCTGATTACAGCGAGGATTCGGACTTCAGTCCTGGGGAAAAAGGACACCGAAAATACCGGGAATACAGCCCTCCCTACTCTTCCGTAAGTTCAGAGCTGCTGCCGGCGCAGGTGGCTCCGTCTACAGGCCGCGCGCTTTGGCGTCGGGCCTTGAGCCCATTTATTTTTCACCCGCTTGGGGATTTTGAATGATTTTGTTTCAAAATTAAATCGTGATGCTAAGCTTGATGCCATCCTTTTCTTCCTCTCTGCCTTTTCCAAAGTCCCACCAGCAGTATCCCTCCTCTCACGGCGCTCCCATGCCGAAGAAGAGCTACTCCAAAATGGAAAGCAAGAATTACGGCATGTACGAGGACTACGAGAACGAGGAGTACGGCCAGTACGAGGGGGAGGAAGACGAAGATATGGGCAAGGAAGATTACGACGACTTTGCCAAAGAGCTGAATCAATACCGGAGAGCCAAGGAAGGCTCCCACCGGGGGCGAGGTACTAAATATTCCAGGTTTTTTTCCCCGTATCTCGTTACCTGCAGCTCGTTTAGCTGATCTGTGGCCAAATAAGGCCCGGCGCGTTGCAGGAAGCTCCGTGGAGGTGTTGGTTTGTGATGGGGGAAAAGTGCTTTTTTCCTCTTCTCTGCTCCGAGGGGAAAGTTCAGATCCCTGTGGATAGTTCAACGTTTTAAGTAAGCGTTGTTCTCGCTAGCAAAGGTTGTTGTAAAAGCAGGTAAGGGGTCGAAAATGGATAAAATAAAAGCTATATTTGAGAGGGAAATGAATTTCATCAATAAGATGAGTCTGGGTATCGCATCTGGAGTACGCAGATGGACGTTACCAGTCTGACATACCACAGCCGTGACGTGGCCACACAGCATTGGGTGGTTTTTTTTTAAAAATACTATCATTTGCCTTCTTAAAAATCCATTTTTTTAGACTATTAGAACCTGATTCACTTAGAAACAAGTTTTTAAGGTGCTGCTGATCCCATAGCAGAAGGTTATTATTTCTTTTTCCTTGCCGGGATTATTTTTGTGCTGTTTTTAACGCACCCGAGAGGTGAAACGCGGCAGAAAGCTGAGCCCGTCCCCTTCCTTCACCAGGTGGCCGCGGCCGAGGCAGAGGGTACCGAGGCCGAGGAGGAAGAGGAGGGATGAGAGGAGGCCGAGGCATGGGCCGAGGGAACCGCGGGCGAGGCAGGGGCGACCACCCCGAGGAAGAGGAGGAAATGTATGAGGAAGAGATGGAAGTAAGTGCCGAGTCTCCCACCCGCTGCCCGGGGAGGCGAGAGAAGCTCCGTTTTCACCCTGTCGGAGGCTGCACTTCCTCCCCGCTCATTAACGGCAGGGCTCTCGTTTGCAGTACTGTGATAACGAGGAGCCCCTTGGCGAGGACGAGTACGACGACTACTCGAAGGAGCTGAACCAGTACCGCCGGAGCAAGGAGAATCGGGGCCGGGGTGAGGGGGATAACGAGCTCCCCGCGTTCCCGTTCTCTCGCCCCTTTTACGGAAGAACTTCCAAACGAGGCAGCGGGGGGGATGTTTTTATTCCAGGTTTAAATCGAGGACGCGGTCGCGGCCCCAGAGGAAGAGGAAATAAAGGCATGGGCAGAGGACGAGGCAGAGGTGGCAACAGAAGCGGAATGGGGAAAGGGGGCGGAATGAACGACGACGACGATTACTACGACGAGGACATGGGAGTGAGCAGCTCTTTGTTTTCTGACAGCTCGATACAGCGCCGGGTGCCCCCTTTGTCCCCCCTCCCCCTCTTAAATCCTCTCAGGCTTTGAAGAAAACCTTGGCAGGAGCGAAAAAACCAAACGGAGCTTCCCCAGAATCCACAAAAATTGCATGTTTTGGGTTCTGCTCCTCTGACAGGTTCCTCAAGCCTTGCTCAGCAGCCTGCCGCTCGCTTTTCCTCCCTTTTTCATCCCAAATCCCGGTGGTTTCCCCTCTCCCGGGTGGCTGCCCGGGAAGTTTTAATTTCTCTCGCTTTGTATTTTCAAATTCTTTGTCAACTTAACGCCACGTGCTTCCCATAGGATGGAGGAGGCGGTGGGAATTACCGGCGGAACGACCATGACAAACCCCACCAGCAGTCGGATAAGAAAGGGAAAGTGATCTGCAAATACTTCGTGGAAGGCCGATGTACCTGGGTAAGGGAACAATTCAAGAATATTTATATAAAATCTCTTCATACACACGCGGAACCGGCACCGAAGCGTAAAGTCCAGGTTTTAAACCCATTTTGGGGGAGGGATTGGTGCCTACAAAGGGTGTTTTGGGAAGCAGCCGCGTCTCCCCATCCCTCTTTGGTGCTGGCAAACACGGCGGCGCTTCTGCCGCTTAACGCGCTGTCGTCTCGTCTCCGCGACAGGGCGACCACTGCAATTTCAGTCACGACATTGAACTACCAAAGAAACGAGAGCTCTGCAAGTTCTACATCACCGGCTACTGCGCCAGGGCTGAAAACTGCCCGTACATGCACGATATCCTTTGGGTTTTCCGCTTTTTCCTTAAGACGGCCTTAAATCGGTCTCGTTTCTCTGCGTGTGGCGGGGTCGGGGGGGGGGAGGGGAAAAGGCGCTTTCTGACAGGCAGCGCTCCCTGTTCCTTCTTATCCTCACTTTTCCTCTTAAAGAAAGGAGGTTCGGGGCTGTTGCGCCTACAGAAAAACATGGCAGAAAGGTAAAATGTGGCATTTCTGGCGACGGTAGTTTAATATCGGTGTCGTGCCAGCACAAATCCACCACATTTGGAAGTGAAAAGTGTCTTGTAACCTCTCCGGCTGTTGGAACAACTCCCTCTTGGGTTTATTCTCCTTAATAAATGCCACGGGATTTCCCGTGCAAGCTCTTCCACACCACGGGCAACTGCATCAATGGGGATGACTGCATGTTTTCTCACGATCCGCTCACGGAGGAGACGCGGGAGCTTCTGGACAAGGTAAAGCGAAGCCTTACCACCGCTTCCCCCTCCCCGTTTTACTGCCCTGGAAGTCAAATCCCGCGGGCGGAAAGGCTTTTGCGCCGCTTGGATCAACTTTGCCTCCTTTATCTTCTCAGATGCTGGCGGATGACGCGGAAGCGGGCGCCGAGGATGAGAAAGAAGTCGAAGAGCTTAAAAAACAAGGCATCAACCCTCTCCCCAAACCACCCCCTGGGGTGGGTTTGCTCCCCACTCCCCCTCGTCCTCCCGGTCCTCCGGCTCCCACCTCTCCCAACGGGAGACCCATCCCGGGGGGGCCGCCTCCTCCTCCGCCGCCGCCTCTTCCACCCCCGGGGCCGCAAATGCCGCCGCCGATGCACGAGCCGCTGTCCCCGCAGCAGTTGCAGCAACAGCAGGACATGTACAAGAAAATCCCCTCCTTGTTCGAGATCGTCGTCCGGCCCACGGGGCAGCTGGCGGAGAAACTGGGCGTCAGGTGGGTGCCGTCTCGCAAGGAGGAGCTCTGCCCCGGCGCCGCTGCCGCCGCTAACGATGGGCGTAAAAAGGCGTTTTTGGGTGCGACGCGGGGTCGGACGCTGGGTGCCTCCCTCCGGAAGTTTGTCCATCCCTCCAGAATCGTGTCCATCCCTCCAGCAGCGTGTCCTCCAGCAGTGGAAAATGTGCATTCAAGCCATTTTTTCCTTTCTTATTTTCTCTTTCAGGCACCCAGGGCCGCCCCCGCCCAGGTTCCCCGGGCCCGGAGGCCCCCCAGGACCGATGCCCGGCCCCATGCACCCCGACATGCATCCCGACATGCACCCGGACATACATCCCGACATGCACCCAGACATGCACCCCGACATGCACCCCGATATGCATCCGGACATGCATCCCGACATGCCGATGGGTCCGGGAATGAATCCCGGCCCCCCCATGGGTCCCGGCCCCCCCATGATGCCCTACGGACCTGATGATTCCCCTCATTCCGGCATGATGCCGCCCGGCCCGGGGCCGCAAGGTTTCTACGATAATTTTTACCCACACCAAGAAGGTCTGGAGATGGATCACGGCATGATGGGAGACCCAGGTATGTCCTGAGGATCTGCCGGGATCACCTTTGGGTGCTTTGCCGGACACTCCGGCTTGGAGAGAGGTTGTTCCCAGGCACAACAGGCCGAGAAGGGGGGTAAAAAAATGAAGATTTTCTTTTAAAACGTGTTTATTTTTTCCCTCGTAGAAGACTACGGTGGTTACGAGGATATGGAAGGGCCTGCGGGAGAGCACATGTTCCCCGATCCGTCCTTGGATCCCGACGCTTTGTGCGAAGGAGGCCCCTCCGGCTTAACCAAACCGCCCGGCAGCATCCCCGATTTCATGCCCTCGGCACAAAGAGCGCTTTATTTGAGAATCCAGCAGAAACAGCAAGAGGAAGAGGAGAGAGCCCGGAGATTAGCCGAGAGCAACAAGCAGGAACGCGAAAACGAGGAAGGCAAGTGGCAAAACGCGCCGGTTTTCCTTCAAAACTCCAATTTCCTTCCGTTTCACCCCACCCGGAGGCGGGAGCTCCGAAAACTAGGGGAGAAATGGGGGTGTCGGGGAGGAATTCTGTAGGGAACGAGGGGTGCCGAGTGCTTTGAAGAGAGCCCCCGGCATCAAAAGAGCTGAAAAACTGGGAAGAATGTGAAGGAGACAGGGATACTGGTTTAATTCTGGGCAAACTGGAGTCTGCCGGGGGTGGGAGGAAGAGGAAGGGAGGGATGCTCCGGTCATTTGCGGGGCGAAAATGAGACGGGGAGGCCGAGGCTGAGGGATAATTGGGAATTTGAGTGGCGTGGAATTGAGGTGATGCGTTTTGGGGACCTTCTCCTCGGCGTCGCGGCTTTTAACGGCTTTTTGTCGCCTTTTTTCTCTCCTCCCTGCCAGGCGACACCGGGAACTGGTATTCCAGCGACGAAGACGAGGGTGGAAGCAGTGTCACCTCCATATTGAAAACCTTACGGCAACAAAGCTCGGGCCGCCCTCACCCCCAACCCACCCACGGCGAAATGGGGCCCCCCCCCGGCGTCTCCGACCCCCGCCTTCAAAAATCCCAAGCCGGAAGCAGCAGCGGACGACCCGCTGATCCGCGTTTACGGGATCCTCGACTTTCCCGAAATTCCGACCTTTCCCTCTCGGCCGATTCGGGCCCCACCGACCCCAGGTTGGCACGACACGTTCCCTCCGCCCTCCCCAAAGCGGATATTCCTCATTCCAGCGGCGTCGGCGGCGTTCCCAAACCCCCCTTACTCCCCGAGGAAGAGGAAGGAGAAAGAGCTTTACGGGATAAACCCCTCAACATCCCCTTGGATGCTCTCCCGGGCCATTCCCTGCGGGATCCTCGCTCCCAACTCCAGCAGTTCAGCCACATCAAAAAAGACGTCGTCCTCCACAAACCCAACTTCTCCCGCATGATCCTGTGGAGCCCGGAAGATCTAATTCCTCTCCCCATCCCAAAACAAGAGTTTATTCCCGTTCCGGCCGCCCTTCAAACCATTCCGCCCCTGGATCCACGTCTCAACAGGCCCCAAGCGGCTCTCGCCGACCCCCGGCAAAGAGGGGGAAGCGCCGCCGGGGATCCCGCTTCCTCGCCGGGTGCTGGCCTTCCCGATTTCGAGCTTCTTTCCAGGATATTAAAGACTGTGAACGCCGCCGGCGGCCCCACCGCCAGCCCCGGTGACAAACCCAGCGACCCTCGCAAGCGGAAAACCCCCGCCGATCCCAGATTGCAAAAAAACCCGGAAACGGGAGCTTCCAAAACCCGCGAATCCGGTGAATCCGTCGATGCCGCCCCCGCCATCGCTCCCTACGACCCGCGGCTGAGCAAAGGCGGCGGGCAGAGCAGCGTGCTCAGCGCCATCAGCTTGTACGACCCCAGGACTCCCAATTCGGGGGGCAAATCCCCTCCCGAAGCCGCCGGCTCTTCCCTAAAACCTTCCGAATCCGGTAAAACCAGCGGAAAACCCAAGGAACCCCTTTTCGTTCGCCGCTCGGCTTTGGAACAACCCGATTCGGAAAAAACCGAATCGGCTACGGACAGGTACAACAGTTACAACCGTCCGCGGCCCAAAGCCGCCCCCCCGGCCCAAGAAGCCGCCCCCCAACCCGGGGTCCACAACCTTCCAGTCCCCCCGGTTTACGGCCTGGTGAAACCCAGCGGGAAATCGGGAACGGGAAGCCCTTTCGCCGGGAATAGCCCGGCGCAAGACAGCGACCAGCAAGACGCCGCTTCCCTTAAAGACGTCTTTAAGGGCTTCGATCCCACGGCTTCCCCTTTTTGCCAATAATACGTCGTCCCCCCCCTCCAAAAAAAAAACCCCACCCATCCAAAACCCATCGAAAAGAGAAAACCGATCCCTGATTTATTCGCGGTGGGAATTTGATTGATTTTCCCTTTTTTTTTTCCGGGGTTGTTTTTGGCCTTTTTAATTCCGTTGAGGCTCGCTTCAGGTGTATATAAATCCCACTTTCTGCTGGAATTCCGCGTTTCCCACCCCGCGGTTGAAAAAAATGGCAACACCCCCCCCACCACCCTCGGCCGTAACAACGTTTTCCTTCATTTCGTGCTTTTTTTCCCCCAAACCGTCCCCCCCCCGGATCGAAATGGGGGAGAGGGGGGGATAAATCCTTAAATCTCCGCATTTCCAACCCAATTCCCGGGAAGAAAACCAACAGCGATTCTTTATATTTTCGCTTTAAAAAGCCGCCGGGGGCGGGGGGGGTGAGAGTGGGGTTGGGGGGGGGGGGTCATTTTTACACCGGAATGAACGAAAGAATCTTTGTATTATAATCTTTTTTTTCCTAAAATTCTGCTTTAAAATGGGAGCAACCCTGAAAAAAACCACCAAAATCCCCCCCCACCCCCCAAAAAAAAAAAAAAACCTGCTTTTGTACTGACGGGGAGGGGGCGTTTCTGGTTTTCTTTGCATTTCTTTTATTTTTGTGTTTTGGTTTTTTTTTTTTTAATTATTATTATTATTATTATTACGGGAAGTAAATATTTTTTTCTGCCGTTTCTTGGCGATTTTCGAAACAAAACCAGGGCCTTTGATTCCCCCCCCCTCCCCGAGAAGGTGACGAAATATTTACAGCCCCCCTCCCCCGGCCCCCGCCAAAAAAAGCCAAGAAAAAAGAAGAAAAAAAACCCAACCGAACAAAAAGTTTGTATTATTGAAATGAAATTATTCCCCTGGGACGGAAAAGGGGGGTGGGTTTTTTGCCCCAAAAATAAGGTTCTCGGCGCTTGGGGATTTGGGGTTTTTTTTTGGGTTTTTTTCTCCCGTCTTGTTCGTCCCGGCGACGAACGGGATTTAAAAAATGGCACCAACAAAAAAAAAAAAGAGGAAATTCAAAATGACGAAATTCAATTCAAAAAAATTTTCCAAGTTAAAAATGCAACGTCATTTAACAAATTTAAGTTAAAAATCTAAAAAAAAAAAAAAAAAAAAACAAAGAAAAAAACAAAAACAACCCCACTGCCACGTTTTTGGGGCAAACCCCCCCGTTTTTTCTAAGCCAGAGCGTTAAAAAAAAAAAAAAACTAAAAATTATTCTTTTTCAGCAAGAAATTGCCCGTTTTTTTGGCTTTTTTCGCGGCGCCCCCAGGAAATCATTTCCCCTCAGGGCAAAAGCCAGAACTTTTTGTAAAAATTATTTTGGGATTATTTTTCTTTTATAAGGATTTCAAAACCACAAAAACCAGCTCTTGAAGCCAGGGCGGGGGGGGGGGTGCGGGGGGGGCGCGGGGTGGTGTGGGGGGTGTTTTCCACCCACCGCAGGGAGGGGCGGGGGAGAGGGGGGGCGGGTTTCGAAGAAAAACGATTGTAATAAATGTGTAAATAATTGTTTCCGAGTCGGGGTTTTGCACCAAAATTTGGAGTTGGGGGGGTTTGGGGGGGGATTCTGTGGGGTTTGGGGGCTTTTAGGGGGGGAATTTGGGCGGGTTGGGGGGCGATTGGGGTTTGGAGGCTTTTGGGGGTGCAGGTGGGGGGGTTTGGGGCCAATCTGTGGGGTTTGGGGGGGCCCATACGGGCTTTGGGGGGGGCACTGTGGGTTTTGGGGGGGGCCGTATGGGGTTTTGGGGGGGGCACTATGGGGTTTGGGGCGGCACTATGGGTTTGTGGGGGGCCCATATGGGGTTTGGTGGGGCACTGTGGGTTTTGGGGGGGCACTATGGGTTGGGGGGGCCCATATGGGGTTGGGGGGGGCACTATGGAGTTTGGGGGGGCCCATATGGGGTTTGGGGGGGGCACTGTGGGGTTTGGGGGGGCGCATATGGGGTTTGGGGGGGCACTGTGCGTTTTGGGGGGGCCCATATGGGGTTTGGGGGGGCACTATGGGTTTGGGGGGGCCCATATGGGGTTTGGGGGGCCACTGTGGGTTTGGGGGGACCCATATGGGGTTTGGGGGGGGCACTGTAGGTTTTGGGGGAAGCACTATGGAGTTTAGGGGAGCACATATGGGGCAGGGGGTTCCCAGGGGGGCACCCAGGCATTCCAGGGTCTCCCCCCCAGCGGGGTGGGGGGGATACACACCCTCCCCCCCTCCCCCGTATTCCCCTCCCTCCCCCCTTCTCCCCCCCCCGGGACCGGCGCGGGGGGGGGCCGCTTCCTGCCCAGCTGTTCCCAACAGCTGGAGGCTGCTGTAAACAACCAGCTGGGGCGGGGGGGGGGGGCGGGAACGGGGTGACACGGAGCCGGGGGGGGGGGTGGCGTGTCGTCCCCCCCTCCCTGTGTGTCCCCCCCCATTCGCGCGTGTCCCCCCCTTTCGTGGCAACCCCCCGTATCCCCCCCCGTTCTTTGCCTCCCCCGCTACTTGTGTCCCCCCCCCGGTGTGTGTGTGCCCCCCCCGCGCCCCGCGACGTCCCTCTTCGTGTCCCCCTCCTTTGTGGCCCACCCCGTGTGTCCCCTCCCCATGTGTCGCCCCCCTCCCCCCCACTCGTGTGTGTCCCCCCCCGTACTTCCTTCATGTCCCCTCTGTTCGTGTCCCCCCGTGTCATCCTTTGTGTCCCCCCCCCTCGTGTGTGTGTCCCCCGTATGTCCCCCCTGTGTTGTTCCCCCCGGGACCCTCTCCCTCGTGTTCCCCCCCAACTTGTGTATGTCCCCGTGTCCCCCCCCCATCCCCCGTGCCCCCGCCATCGCCTCCTGCCTAAATATGGAGCCGGGGGGGGACGCCACGTTTTGGGGGTGAATCCCCCCCTTTTTTGGGGGCAAATCCCTACTTTTCAGGGGTGGCCCTACATTCTGGGGGGGTGGGGGGTGCCCCCCCCCCAAATTTTTTAGGGCCCCACCCATGAGCACAGTGAGGTTTTTATTCCGGGGGGGGGCAGTTTACATAAGGGGGGTGTCTGTGTGTTAAATACTGTACAGCGGGTGCTGGGGGGGGGGACGACGGAGGGGGGGAGGGACCGACTCCTTATGGGTGCTGGGGGGGGGGGTGAGTCCCCCCCACCCATAGGGGGGTCCCGGAGGGGGGGCTCCTCGGGGGTGGGGTGCTGGAGGACTTGCTGCTTCGGCAGCCCCTTGAGCAGCACCAGGAGCTCCCTGATGAAATCCTGCTTAATTAAAAAGGGGGGGGAGCTAATTAGGGGGGAGAAAGGGTTAATTAACACCCCCCCACACCCCCACCCCGATAATTAAGGCCCCCCCCCCCCCGCAAGCTGGTGCCGGAGATAAGCGGGGAGGGAGGAAAAGTTCCCCCCCCCCCCCCCCCCCCCCTGCCCCGGGGAAGGCGGAGATGAATATTTTTGCCTTTTAAAGCCGGGTTGGAGCAGCCGGAGCCGGGAGGACGCGGGGGGGGGGGGGGGGGGGGATGGTGACAGCGTTGCCCCCCACTCGTGTC
>NW_026529921.1:0-29982 GCF_028500815.1 Rissa tridactyla
GCCCCACAGCTCCGTGGGTCCCACACCGGCTCTGCCCCACATCCCTGCCCCACAGCATCTCTGCCCCCCAGCTCCATGGGTCCCACGGTGGCTCTGCCCCGCACCCTGCCCCACATTTCTGCCCATGGCTCCGCCCCACGGCTCCGCCCCACGGCTCCATGGGCCCCGCAGTGGCTCTGCCCCACATCTCTGCGCCAGGGCAGCCCTGCCCCATATCTCTGCCCCACAGCATCTCTGCCCCACAGCTCTGTGGTCCCACACCGGCCCTGCCCCACATCTCTGCCCCACACTGGCCCTGCCCCACAGCGCTGTGGGTCCCACAGTGGCTCTGCCCCACTCCAGCTTTGCCCCATGGCAGCCCTGCCCCACACCCTGCCCCACTTCCCCGCCCCACAGCATCTCTGCCCCACGGCTCCGTGGGCCCCACGGTGGCCCTGACCCACGTTTCTGCCCCACGTTTCTGCCCCACGGCTCCGTGGGTCCCGCAGTGGCTCTGCCCCACATCTCTGCCCCACATCCCTGCCCCACAGCATCTCTGCCCCACGGCTCCGTGGGTCCCGCGGTGGCCCTGCCCCACATCTCTGCCCCATGGCGGCCCTGCCCCACGGCTCCGTGGGTCCCGTCCCGGCCCTGCCCCACATCCCGCCCCACATCCCGCCCCCCAATAAACCCCGTGACCCCTCGGGGGTGGCGCCATTTTCCCGCCAGGACTCGGTTTCCCGCCATCCCCCGCGCGCGCGAAGGGGGCGGGGGAGGGAGAAGGAGGAAGCGGAAGGGGCGGGCTCGCGGCGGTGACGTCACTTCCGCCCCCGGCTGCCGAAGGCCCCGCACAAACGCCGCCGCGTGCGAGTGAGGTGGGGGGGGATGTGGGGCGGGATCTGTGGGGCTGGGGGGGGAAAAGTGGGGCTGGGGAGGATCTGTGGGGCTGGGGGGGAGGTGTGGGGCCCAGGGAGGTGTGGGGCAGGGGAAGTGTGGGGCTTGGGGGGCGGGGGAGGCGTGTCCGTGGGTCCCGGGAGGGATCTGTGGGGCCGGGGAGGGATCTATGGGGCCGGGGAGGGATCTATGGGGCCGGAGAGAGGTGTGGGTCCCAGGGGGGATGTGTGGGGTGGGATCTGTGGGTCCCAGGGAGCTGTGGGGCTTGGGGGGGGGGGGGGGGCGTGTCCGTGGGTCCCGGGAGGGATCTGTGGGGCCGGGGAGGGATCTGTGGGGCCGGGGAGAGGTGTGGGTCCCAGAGGGGATGTGTGGGGCTGAGGGAGGAAATAGGGGGCCGCGAGCGTGTTTGTGGGTCTCGGGGTGGGGCGGGGAAATGTGGGGCTGGGGGGGGTCTATGGGGCTGGGGGGGGGATATCTGTGGGGTGGGATCTGTGGGGCTGGGGATGATCTGTGGGGCGGGGGGAGGAGGTGTGGGGCCGAGGGAGCTGGGGGGGGGGGGGGAAATGTGGGGCGTGGGGGGGTAAAATGTGGGGCTGGGGTTGAATCTGTGGGGCTGGGGGGGATCTATGGGGCGGGAGGAGGAGCTGTGGGGCAGGATCTGTGGGGCTGGGGGGGGGGGAAATGTGGGGCCTGGGGATCTGTGGGGCGGGATAAATGTGGGGTTGGGGGGGGGGTGTCTGTGGGTCCCGGGGAGGGGGGGAATATGTGGGGGGGGGGGGAGTGTGGGGCCCAGGGAGCTGCTGGGGGGGGATCTGTGGGGCTGGGGCGTGGGGGGCAGAGCCCTGTTATGGGGCAGAGTTGTTTGATGGGGCAGTGCTATGGGGCAGAGTTACCCCAGAGAGGTAAGATGTGTGGGGCAGAGCTCGTCGAGGACAGAGAGATGTGGGGCAGGAGCCTGTCTGGAAGCAGTTCTATGGGGCACAGCTGCGCCGTGGGGCTGAAACCCCCGCTATGGGGCAGAGGTTGTTAAGAGAGGAGATATATGGGGCAGCAGCGTGGTTAAGAGTAGTTCTATGGGGTAAAGCTGCGCCGTGGGGCTGAAACCTCACTACGGGGCAGAGCTATGGGGCAGAGCTCATCAAGAATGGAGATATGTGGGGCAGGAGCTTGTCTGAGAGCAGTTCTGTGGGGCCCAGCTGTGCCGTGGGGCTGGAACTCTGCTATGGGGCAGCGCTGTGGGGCAGCGCTGTGGGGCAGAGCTCATCGAGGATGGAGATATGTGGGGCAGGAGCTTGTCTAAGAGTAGTTCTATGGGGCCCAGCTGTGCCGGGGGGCTGAAACTCCCACTATGGGGCAGTGCTATGGGGCAGAGCTCATAGAGGATGGAGATATGTGGGGCAGGAGCTTGTCTGAGAGTGATTCTGTGGGGCACAGCTGCACTGTGGGGTGAAACCCCCACTATGGGGCAGCGCTATGGGGCAGAGCTCATCGAGGAGGGAGATATGTGGGGCAGGAACGTGTCTAAGAGTAGTTCTATGGGGCAAAGCTGCGCCAGGAGGCTGAAACCCCCGCTATGGGGCAGTGTTATGGGGTGGAGCTATGGGGCAGAGGTTGTTAAGAGCAGAGATATGTGGGGTAGAACCGTGGTTAAGAGTAGTTCTATGGGGCAAAGCCGCGCTGTGGGGCTGAAACCCGCACTATGGGGTAGTGCTATGGGGCAGAGCTCATAGGGGATGGAGATATGTGGGGCAGGAACGTGTCTAAGAGTAGTTCTATGGGGTAAGGCTGTGCCGTGGGGCTGAAACCCCCACTATGGGGCAGCGCTATGGGGCAGAGCTCATAGAGGATGGAGATATGTGGGGCAGGAACGTGTCTAAGAGTAGTTCTGTGGGGCAAACCTGTGCTGTGGGGCTGAAACCCCCACTATGGGGCGGTGCTATGGGGCAGAGCCCATCGAGGACAGAGATTTATGGGGCAGGAGCGTGTCTGAGAGCGGTTCTATGGGGCACAGCTGTGCCGTGGGGCTGAAACCCCCGCTATGGGGCAGAGCTGTGGGGCAGCGCTATGGGGCAGAGCTTATCGAGGATGGAGATATGTGGGGCAGGAACACGTCTAAGAGTAGTTCTATGGGGCAAAGCTGCGCCGTGGGGCTGAAACCCCCATTATGGGGCAGCGCTATGGGGCAGAGCCCGTCGAGGACAGGGATATGTGGGGCAGGAGCCTGTCTGAGAGTGGTTCTATGGGGCAAAGCTGCGCCGTGGGGCTGGAACCCCCGCTATGGGGTGGCGCTATGGGGCAGAGCCTGTCGAGGACAGGGATATGTGGGGCAGGAGCCTGTCTGAGAGTGGTTCTATGGGGCAAAGCTGCGCCGTGGGGCTGAAACCCCCGCTATGGGGCGGCGCTATGGGGCAGAGCCTGTCGAGGACAGGGATATGTGGGGCAGGAGCCTGTCTGAGAGCGGTTCTATGGGGCACAGCTGGGGCAGTGCCGGGGGGGGGGGGGGAGGCCGCGCCGTGGGTCTGACGCCCCATTCCCCCCCCCCCCACCTGCCCCACAGCTCTGCCCCACGGCGCCGCCATGTCCCGCTTCTTCACCACCGGCTCCGACAGCGAGTCCGAATCCTCCGTCTCGGGGGACGAGCTGGTGGCCAAACCCCCGGGGGGCAACTACGGCAAGTACGACGACGTGGGGCTGGCCGGCTCCGGGAGGGACTTGGGGGGCGGGACGGCGCCGTGGGGCCGCCCCATAGATTCTCCGCCCCCCCGTTTTTCAGACCCCTTTTGCTGAGCGAGGACGAGGAGGACACCAAGCGCGTGGTGCGGAGCGCGAAGGACAAGAGGTAGGAGGGGGGGGATTGAGGGGGGGGGTTTGGCCGCTTGTGGGTCCGCCCCACACCTCCCCCCTGCCCCACAGATTCGAGGAATTGAACAATTTGATCAAAACCATCCGCAACGCCATGAAAATCCGGGACGTCACCAAGTGCCTGGAGGAATTCGAGCTCCTGGGCAAAGCCTTCGGCAAAGCCAAGAGCATCGTGGACAAGGAGGGCGTCCCCCGCTTCTACGTCCGCATCCTGGCCGACCTGGAGGATTACCTCAACGAGGTGTGGGGCAGGCCGTGGGGCAGGCTGTGGGGCGGGAGGTGGGGCAGGGGGGGGCGGGGAGGGGGGTTTTGGGGCGGGAAAAGGGGGAAAAAGGGGGCGAAACGGGGCAGAAAATGGGGTGGAATGGGGTGTAGAGGAGGGAGGTGTGGGGCGGGATGTGGGGCGCAGAAGGGAGATGTGGGGCAGGGTGTGGGGTAGGACCTGGGGGGGTGTGGGGCAGGATTTGGGGCAGAAAAGGGGGCAGAATGGGGTGGAATGGGGCAGAAGATGGGGTACAGAGGAGGATGTGGGGTAGTCAACAGGTGGGATGTGGGGCAGGATGTGGGGCACAGAAGGGGGATGTGGGGCACAGAAGAGGGATGTGGGGCAGGGTGTGGGGCAGGGGGCGGGGGGGGCGGGGAGGGGGGGTTTGGGGCGGGAAAAGGGGGGAAAAGGGGGTGAAATGGGGCAGAAAATGGGGTGGAATGGGGCGTAGAGGAGGGAGGTGTGGGGCGGGATGTGGGGCGCAGAAGGGAGATGTGGGGCAGGGTGTGGGGCAGGGGGCGGGAGGGGCCGGGGGGGGGTTTGGGCGGAAAAAGGGGGCGAAACGGGGCAGAAAATGGGTCAGAATGGGGTGGAAAATGGGGCGTACAGGAGTGCGATGTGGGGCACAGAAGGGAGATGTGGGGCAGGGTGTGGGACACGATATGGGGCAGGATTGGGGTCAGAACAGGACAAAATACAGGGTACAGAGAAGGATTTGAAGCACTAAATGGGTGGGATGTGGGTCAGGGAAGGGGGCCGTGGGTCGGGCCGTGGGGCAGGGTGTGGGGCAGCCGTGGGGCAGGATGTGGGGCACAATATGGGGCAGGATTTGGGTGAAAACGGGGTGGAACCTGGGGCCCAGCAGAGCGTTTTGGGCACAGAGGTGTGGGATGTGGGTCAGGGAAGGGGGCCGTGGGTTGGGCCGTGGGTCGGGCCGTGGGTCGAGCTGTGGGTCGAGCTGTGGGTCCATCTGTGGGGCAGCCATGGGGCCGTTATGGGGCAGGATGTGGGGCGCAGTGGGGCAGGATTGGGGTCAGAAGAGGGCAAAATAGGGGGCACAGGGAAGGATTTTGGGCACCAAATGTGCGGGATGTGGGTCAGGGAAGGGGGCTGTGGGTCGGGCCGTGGGGCAGGGTGTGGGGCAGCCGTGGGGCAGGGTGTGGGGCACAATATGGGGCAGGATTTGGGTGAAAACGGGGCAAAACCTGGGGCGCAGCAGAGCGTTTTGGGCACAAAGGTGCGGGATGTGGGTCAGGGAAGGGGGCCGTGGGTCGGGCCGTGGGTCAGGCCGTGGGTCCATCTGTGGGGCAGCCGTGGGGCCGTTATGGGGCAGGGTGTGGGGCGCAGTGGGGCAGGATTGGGGTCAGAAGAGGGCAAAATAGGGGGCACGGGGAAGGATTTTGGGCACCAAATGTGTGCGATGTGGGTCAGGGAAGGGGGCCGTGGGGCGGGCCGTGGGTCGGGCCGTGGGGCGGGCCGTGGGGCGGCCGTGGGGCGGCCGTGGGGCAGCCGTGGGTCGGTGCCCCCCAGCTGTGGGAGGACAAGGAGGGGAAGAAGAAGATGAACAAGAACAACGCCAAAGCGCTCAGCACCCTGCGGCAGAAGATCCGCAAGTACAACCGCGACTTCGAGCCCCACATCGCCAGCTACAAACAGGTCTGTGGGGCAGGGTGTGGGGCAGGGGGTGGGGCGGGATGGGGGGCGGGATGTGGGGCAGGGGGTGGGGCGGGATGGGGGGCAGAACGGGGCAGAATGTGGGGCGCGGGGGGGCGGGACGTTGGGTGGGGTGTGGGGTGCGAGAGAGGGATGTGGGGCAGGAGATGGGGCACAGCGGGGTGGGATGTGGGGCAGGATGTGGGGCAGGAGATGGGGCACGGTGGGGTGGGATGTGGGGCAGGTTGTGGGGCCAGATGTGGGGCGGGACAGGGCAGAACGTGGGGCGCAGGGGGGCGGGATGTCGGGGGGGATTTGGGACACCACAGGGGTGGGATGTGGGGCGGGGAAGGGGGACGTGGGGCGGGATGTGGGGCACAGTAGGGCAGGATGTGGGGCAGGAGGTAGGGTGGGATGTGGGGCAGGAGATGGGGCGGGGTGTGGGGCGGGATGTGGGGCAGAACGGGGCACAATGTGGGGCGCAGGGGGGCGGGATGTTGGGTGGGGTGTGGGGTGCGAGAGAGGGATGTGGGGCAGGAGATGGGGCACAGCGGGGTGGGATGTGGGGCAGGATGTGGGGCAGGAGATGGGGCACGGTGGGGTGGGATGTGGGGCAGGTTGTGGGGCCAGATGTGGGGCGGGACAGGGCAGAACGTGGGGCGCAGGGGGGCGGGATGTCGGGGGGGATTTGGGACACCACAGGGGTGGGATGTGGGGCAGGGAAGGGCGACGTGGGGCGGGGTGTGGGGCAGGGTGTAGGGCATAGTAGGGCAGGATGTGGGGCAGGAGATGGGGCAGGGTGTGGGGCGGGATGTGGGGCAGAACGGGGCAGAATGTGGGGCGCGGGGGGGCGGGACGTTGGGTGGGGCGTGGGGTGCGAGAGAGGGATGTGGGGCAGGAGATGGGGCATGGCGGGGTGGGATGTGGGGCAGGGGGTGGGGCGGGATGTGGGGCGGGATGGGGCAGAATGTGGGGCAGGAGATGGGGTGGGGCGTGGGGCGGGATGTGGGGCAGAACAGGGCACAACGTGGGGCACAGGAGGGTGGGACGTTGGGGATTTGGGGCACAAGAGGGGGATGTGGGGCGGGATATGGGGCAGGAGATGGGGCACGGTGGGGCGGGATGTGGGGCAGGTTGTGGGGCAGGTTGTGGGGCGGGACGGGGCAGAACGTGGGGCGCAGGGGGGCGGGATGTCGGGGGGGATTTGGGACACCACAGGGGTGGGATGTGGGGCGGGGAAGGGGGACGTGGGGCGGGGTGTGGGGCATAGTAGGGCAGGATGTGGGGCAGAAGGTAGGGTGGGATGTGGGGCAGGAGATGGGGCGGGGTGTGGGGCGGGATGTGGGGCAGAACGGGGCACAATGTGGGGCGCAGGGGGGCGGGACGTAGGGTGGGGTGTGGGGTGCGAGAGAGGGATGTGGGGCAGGAGATGGGGCACGGCGGGGTGGGATGTGGGGCGGGATGTGGGGCGGGATGTGGGGCAGGAGATGGGGCACGGTGGGGCGGGATGTGGGGCAGGTTGTGGGGCGGGATGGGGCAGAACGTGGGGCGCAGGGGGGCGGGATGTCGGGGGGGGGATTTGGGACACCACAGGGGTGGGATGTGGGGCGGGGAAGGGGGACGTGGGGCAGGGTGTGGGGCAGGGTGTGGGGCATAGTAGGGCAGGATGTGGGGCAGGAGATGGGGCGGGGTGTGGGGCGGGATGGGGGGCAGAACGGGGCAGAATGTGGGGCGCGGCGGGGGGCGGGACGTTGGGTGGGGTGTGGGGTGCAAGAGAGGGATGTGGGGCAGGAGATGGGGCACGGCGGGGCGGGAGGTGGGGCGGGATGTGGGGCAGGTTGTGGGGCAGGAGAGGGTAGAACATGGAGCACAGGGAGGTGGGACATTGGGTGGGATGTGGGGCACAAGAGAGACATGTGGGGCAGGGCATGGGGCACAGTGGGGCAGGGTGTGGGGCGGGATGTGGGGCGGGATAGGGTGGGATGTGGGGCACAGGGGGGCAGAGAGACGTAGTTATGGGGCTGGGGAAGGCGATTGTGGGTGTCAGAGAGGTAGTTGTGGGGCAGTTACAGGGATTTGGGGGAACTTGTGGGGCACTTGTGGGTCAGGTGAGGCACTTGTGGGGCTGGGGATGTAGTTGTGGGGCTGGGGGGGATACTTAGGGGGCTGGGGGGCCAGTTGTGGGGCTGGTGGAGGTAGTTATGGGGCTGGAGAAGGCGACCGTGGCTCTGGTGGAGGGAGTTGTGGGGCAGCTCCGTGGCTTTGGGGGCCACTTGTGGGGCTGGGGGGCCACTTATGGGGCTGGGGGGCCAGTTGTAGGTCTGGAAGGCGTAGTTATGGGGCTGGAGAAGGCGACTGTGGGTCTGAGGGAGGGAGTTGTGGGGCAGTTATGAGGCTTTGGGGGAACTTATGGGGCACTTGTGGGTCAGGTGAGGCACTTGTGGGTCAGGTGGGTCACTTGTGGGGCTGGGGAGGCACTTGTGGGTCTGGTGGAGGTAGTTATGGGGCTGGAGAAGGCGATTGTGGCTCTGAGGGAGGGAGTTGTGGGGCAGCTCCGTGGCTTTGGGGGGCACTTGTGGGTCAGGCAAGGCACTTGTGGGGCTGGGGAGGTAGTTGTGGGGCTGGGGGGATACTTATGGGGCTGGGGAGGCACTTGTGGGTCTGGTGGAGGTAGTTATGGGGCTGGAGAAGGCGGTTGTGGCTCTGAGGGAGGGAGTTGTGGGGCAGCTCCGCGGCTTCGGGGGGGGGCCGCTTGTGGGGCAGCCGGGCCGCTTGTGGGGCAGCCCTTTCCCCCCACACCCCCCCCCCCGCCCCCCAACCTCCCCCTGCCCCACGGCAGAACCCGGAGCAGTCGGACGAGGACGAGGAGAAGAAAAGCCGCGACTCCGAAGGTGAAACCCCGGGGGCCGGACGCCCTCCGTGGGGCAGAGCTCCGTGGGGCGGGGGCTCTATGGGGCAGAGCTCTATGGGGCAGGACGAGACCCCCTTTTTTTTGTCTCCCCTCCTGCCCCACGGCAGCGTCCGGCTCTTCCTCGTCGGGGGAGGAGGAGGACGATGGCGGCGTCGGCGCCTTCTTGAAGAAGAAAGATGGGGGCGGCGAGAGGAGCCGCTACGCCAAGGTGTGGGGCTGGGAGGGGAGGTGTGGGGCGGGAGGGGGGGGGAAGGGATGTGGGGCCCGCCCCCTAAGTGACCGTTTTCTTTGGGGGGGGGGGTTGTAGGGCGAGGAGGAGGAGGGGGGAGGGGGAGGAAGAGGAGGACGACTCGGAGGAGGAGGAAGATTGGGGCTCGTCCGACTCCGACACCGACTCCGAGACGGACGAAGACGACGGGAAATTCACCTCCCTGGCCTCCAAGTTCCTCAAAAAGTCAGTCTGTGCCCCATAAGTGTGGGGGCTGGGGGGTGGGGAGGGGGTCGCCCGACCCGCCGCTTGTGGGGCTGCCCCACAGGGACGAGGAAAATTGAGGAAAATTCGCCCCCTTGGCCTCTAAGTTGCTCAAAAAGTCGGCGTGTGCCCCATAAGTGTGGGGCTGGGGGCTGGGGGATGGGGGGGGGTCACCTGACCCACCGCTTGTGGGGCTGCCCCACAGGGACGAGAAAAATTCGCCCCCTCGGCCTCCAAGTTCCTCAAAAAGTCAGTGTGTGCCCATAAGTGTGGGGCAGAGGGATGGGGGGGTGTCTGCCCCACCGCTTATGGGGCTGCCCCACAGGGACGAGGACAGTTCGCCCTCCTTGGTCTCTAAGTTGCTCAAAAAGTCAGCGTGTGCCCCATAAGTGTGGGGCTGGGGGGGGTGGGGGGGGATGGGGGGTCGTCTGCCCCACCACTTATGGGGCTGCCCCACAGGGACGAAGACGATTCACCCCCTCGGCCTCCAAATTCCTCCAAAAAGTTGGCGTTTGCCCCATAAGTGTGGGGCTGGGGGGGGCTGGAGGGTATGTTGTCCGTTTGCCCCACCACTTATGGGGCTGCCCCACAGGGACAAGGATGATTCACCCCCTCGGCCTCCAAGTTCATTGAAAAGTCGGTGTTTGCCCCATAAGTGTGGGGCTGGGGGGGCTGGGGGGGTCTCTGCCCCACCACTTGTGGGGCTGCCCCACAGGGACGAGGACAATTCGCCCCCTCGGCCTCCAAATTCCTCAAAAAAGTCAGTGTTTGCCCCATAAGTGTGGGGCTGGGGGGTGTGGGGGGACGCGGGGGGGGTCGCCCGACCCACCACTTATGGGGCTGCCCCACAGGGACGAGAAAAATTCGCCCCCTCGGCCTCCAAGTTCCTCAAAAAGTCAGTCTGTGCCCCATAAGTGTGGGGCTGGGGGGGATGGGGGGGTGTCTGCCCCACCACTTATGGGGCTGCCCCACAGGGACAAAGACGATTCACCCCCTCGGCCTCCAAGTTCTTCAGTGTTCGCCCCATAAGTGTGGGGCAGGGGGATGGGGGGTCGTCTGCCCCACCGCTTATGGGGCTGCCCCACAGGGACGAGGACGATTCGCCCCCTCGGCCTCCAAATTCCTCCAAAAACTCGGCGTTTTCCCCCTAAGTGTGGGGCCGGGGGGGGGCCGGGGGGGGCCGGGGGGAGGCGTCCACCCCCCCCCCCCCCCCCCTTACTTATGGGTCTGCCCCACAGGGAGGAGGACAAGAAAGGGGGCGAGCGGCGGCGGGAGGAGAAGGCCAAGAAGAAGCACGACCGCAAGAGCCGCCGCTACGAGGAGGAGGAGGAGGAGAACGATGGCGGCGGCGAGTGGGAGAAGGTCAAGGGGGGCGTCCCCCTGGTCAAGGTATGGGGCTGAGGGCGTGGGGCGGACGCCTCGCTATGGGGCAGCGCCCCCTAAGTGCCCCCCCCCCGTAGGAGAAGCCCAAGATGTTCGCCAAGGGGACGGAGATCACCCCGGCCGTGGTGGTGAAGAAGCTCAACGAGATCCTGCAGGCGCGGGGCAAGAAGGGGACGGATCGGTAGGTGGGGGGCGGACGGACGCCGTGGGGCGGAGGCGATGTGGGGCAGGGGCCGGACCCACGGCTCTGGGGTGTCCCCCCCCATAGGGCGGCCCAGATCGAGCTGCTGCAGCTGCTGGTGGCCATCGCCAACGAGAACGGGCTGGGGGTGGCCCTGGAGGTGAAGATCAAGTTCAACATCATCGCGTCCCTCTACGACTACAACCCCAACCTGGCCACCTACATGAAGGTGTGGGGCGGGGGGGGGGGAATGTGTGGGGCGGGGATCTATGGGGCTGAGAGGGATCTATGGGGCTGGGGGCGACCCTGGAGGTGAAGATGGAGCTCAGCCCCGTCGCGTTCCTCTCCGTTTTCAACCTAAAATGGCGACTTATGCAGATGTGTGGGGCAGGATGTGGGTCATAAGGAGCTATGGGTCCAGGATCTATGGGGCAGACAGATCTATGGGGCTGAGAGGGGTCTGTGGGGCTGGGAGTGGCCTGGAGGTGAAGATGGAGCTCAACTCTGTTGCATTCCTCTCCGTTTTCAACCCAAAATGGCCACTTCTGTGGATGTGTGGGGCAGGATGTGGGTTGGAAGGAGCTATGGGGCCGGGATCTATGGGGCAGACAGATCTATGGGGCTGAGAGGGATCTATGGGGCTCAGGGTGACCCTGGAGGTGAAGATGGAGCTCAGCCCCATCGCGTTCCTCTCTGTTTTCAACCCAAAATGGCGACTTCTGTGGATGTGTAGGGCAGGATGTGGGTCAGAAGGAGCTATGGGGCCGGGATCTATGGGGCAGACAGATCTATGGGGCTGAGAGGGGTCTGTGGGGCTGGGGGTGACCCTGGAGGTGAAGATGGAGCTCAGCCCCATCGCGTTCCTCTCCGTTTTCAACCCAAAATGGCCACTTCTGTGGATGTGTGGGGCGGGATGTGGGTCATAAGGAGCTATGGGGCAGACAGATCTATGGGGCAGACAGATCTATGGGGCTGAGAGGGATCTGTGGGGCTGGGGGTGGCCTTGAGGGTGAAGATGGAGCTCAACCCTGTCACGTTCCTCTCTGTTTTCAACCCAAAATGGCCACTTCTGTGGATGTGTGGGGCAGGATGTGGGTTGGAAGGAGCTATGGGGCAGACAGATCTATGGGGCTGAGAGGGATCTATGGGGCTCAGGGTGACCCTGGAGGTGAAGATGGAGCTCAGCCCCGTCGCGTTCCTCTCCATTTTCAACCCAAAACAGCGACTTATGCAGATGTGTGGGGCGGGATGTGGGTTGGAAGGAGCTATGGGGCTGGGATCTATGGGTCTGAGGGGGATCTGTGGGTCTGGGGGGGATCTATGGGGCTGGGGGTGGCCTTGAGGGTGAAGACGGAGCTCAACCCTATAGCGTTCCTCTCCAATTCCAAACCCAAATGTGGGTGTGTGGGGCGGGATGTGGGTCGGAAGCATCTCTGGGGCTGGGATCTATGGGGCAGGCAGATCTATGGGGCTGGGGGGGATCTGTGGGGCTGGGGGTGACCCTGGAGGTGAAGCTGGAGCCCAACCCCGTCGTGTTCCTCTCCGATTCCAACCCCAAACGTGGATGTGTGGGGCAGGACGTGGGTCGGAAGGATCTGTGGGGCTGGGATCTATGGGGCAGACAGACCTATGGGGCTGGGAGGGATCTATGGGGCTGGGGGTGGCCTTGAGGGTGAAGCTGGAGCCCAACCCCGCCGTGTTCCTCTCCGATTCCGACCCCAAACGCGGATGTGCGGGGCGGGGATCTATGGGGCAGGCAGATCTATGGGGCTGGGGGGGATCTATGGGGCTGGGGGTGACCCTGGAGGTGACGACGGAGCTCCCCTCACCCCCCTGCCCCCCCCCCCCACCCCCTGGACTGTGGGCGCCCCCCCCCCCCCCCCCCAGCCCCCGTTCCCCGGGGGAGGCGTGTGGGGGCGGGCGGCGCCGTGGGGCGCGCCGTGGGGCTGAGGGCCGCCCGCCCCCCAGGCGGAGATGTGGCAGAAGTGCCTGGGCTGCATCGAGGAGCTGCTGGACGTGCTCTTCGCCCACCCCGAGATCTTCATCGGGGAGAACATCCTGGAGGAGTCCGAGAACCTGGCCAACCCCGAGCAGGTGTGGGGCGGCCGTGGGGCAGCCGTGGGGCGGGCGGGGGGGGGGCTGTGGGGCTGGGGAGGGGAGTTGTGGGGCTCACGGGGGGAGTTGTGGGGCTCAGGGGGGGAGTTGTGGGGCTGGAGGGGGAATTACGGGGTTGGGGAGGGGGACTTGTGGGGCTGGAGAAGGTACTTGTGGGGCTGGAGGGGGGAGTTGTGGGTCCTGGGAGGGGGAGTTGTGGGGCTCATGGGGGGAGTTGTGGGGCTGGAGGGAGGAATTGTGGGTCTTAGAAGGTACTTGTGGGGCTGGAGGGGGGAGTTGTGGGTCCTGGGAGGGAGTTGTGGGGCTCACGGGGGGAGTTGTGGGGCTGGAGGGGGAATTACGGGGTTGGGGAGGGGGAGTTGTGGGGCTGGAGAAGGTACTTGTGGGGCTGGGAAGGAGTTGTGGGGCTCGCGGGGGGAGTTGTGGGGCTGGAGAAGGTACTTGTGGGGCTGGGAAGGAGTTGTGGGGCTGGGAAGGAGTTGTGGGGCTGGAGGGGGGAGTTGTGGGGCTGGGGATGGGAGTTGTGGGGCTGGGGAGGAGTTATGGGGCTCATGGGGGGAGTTGTGGGGCTGGAGGAAGGTACTTGTGGGGCTGGAGGGGGGAGTTGTGGGTCCTGGGAGGGAGTTGTGGGGCTCATGGGGGGAGTTGTGGGGCTGGAGGGAGGAATTGTGGGTCTTGGAAGGTACTTGTGGGGCTGGAGGGGGGAGTTGTGGGTCCTGGGAGGGAGTTGTGGGGCTGGAGGGGGAATTACGGGGTTGGGGAGGGGGACTTGTGGGGCTGGAGAAGGTACTTGTGGGGCTGGAGAAGGTACTTGTGGGGCTGGAGGGGGGAGTTGTGGGTCCTGGGAGGGGGAGTTGTGGGGCTCATGGGGGGAGTTGTGGGGCTGGAGAAGGTACTTGTGGGGCTGGAGAAGGTACTTGTGGGGCTGGAGGGGGGAGTTGTGGGTCCTGGGAGGGAGTTGTGGGGCTCACGGGGGAGTTGTGGGGCTGGAGGGGGAATTACGGGGTTGGGGAGGGGGAGTTGTGGGGCTGGAGAAGGTACTTGTGGGGCTGGGAAGGAGTTGTGGGGCTCGCGGGGGGAGTTGTGGGGCTGGAGAAGGTACTTGTGGGGCTGGGAAGGAGTTGTGGGGCTGGGAAGGAGTTGTGGGGCTGGAGGGGGGAGTTGTGGGGCTGGGGATGGGAGTTGTGGGGCTGGGGAGGAGTTATGGGGCTCATGGGGGGAGTTGTGGGGCTGGAGGAAGGTACTTGTGGGGCTGGAGGGGGGAGTTGTGGGTCCTGGGAGGGAGTTGTGGGGCTCATGGGGGGAGTTGTGGGGCTGGAGGGAGGAATTGTGGGTCTTGGAAGGTACTTGTGGGGCTGGAGGGGGGAGTTGTGGGTCCTGGGAGGGAGTTGTGGGGCTGGAGGGGAATTACGGGGTTGGGGAGGGGAGTTGTGGGGCTGGAGAAGGTACTTGTGGGGCTGGGGAGGGAGTTGTGGGGCTGGGAAGGAGTTATGGGGCTCATGGGGGGAGTTGTGGGGCTGGAGGGGGCAGTTGTGGGTCCGCCGTGGGTCCGCTATGGGTCTGGGCCAACGACTTGTGGGTCAGATGTGGGTCTGGAGCAGCTACTTATGGGTCTGGAAGAGCAGTTTGAAGGTTCTTATGGCCGTGTAGAAGCACTTTGGGGGTGGAGACCTGACTTGTGGGGCTGCAGAACCCCTTGTGGGTCCGCTGTGGGCCTGCTATGGGTCTGCCCCCCAACTTGTGGGTCCGCTGTGGGTCAGTTGTGGGTCTGGAGAAACTACTTATGGGTCTGGAAGAGCAGTTTGGAGGTTCTTGTGGCCTTGAAGAACCACTTCTGGGGTTGAGACTCAACTTGTGGGGCTGCAGAACCACTTGCGGCTCCGCCGTGGGTCCCGCCCCCCAACTTGTGGGTCCGCTGTGAGTCAGTTGTGGGTCTGGAGGAGCTACTTATGGGTCTGGAAGAGCAGTTTGGATGTCCTTATGGCCGTGTAGAAGCACTTTGGGGGTTGAGACTCAACTTGTGGGGCTGCAGAACCCCTTGTGGCTCCACTATGGGTCCGCCCCCCAACTTGTGGGTCTGCTGTGGGTCAGTTGTGGGTCTGGGGAACCTACTTATGGGTCTGGAAGAGCAGTTTGGAGGTTCTTACGGCCGTGTAGAACCACTTGTGGGGGTGGAGACTCGACTTGTGGGGCTGCAGAACCGCTTGCGGCTCCGCCGTGGGTCCCGCCCCCCAACTTGTGGGTCCGCTGTGGGTCAGTTGTGGGTCTGGGGAACCTACTTATGGGTCTGGAAGAGCAGTTTGAAGGTTCTTACGGCCGCGTAGAAGCACTTTGAGGGTTGAGACTCAACTTGTGGGTCTGAAGAACCGCTTGTGGCTCCGCCGTGGGTCCTGCCCCCCAACTTGTGGGTGCGCTGTGGGTCAGTTGTGGGTCTGGAGGAGCTACTTATGGGTCTGGAAGAGCAGTTTGGAGGTTCTTACGGATGCGTAGAAGCACTTTGAGGGTTGAGACTCAACTTGTGGGGCTGGAGAACCCCTTGCGGCTCCGCCGTGGGTCCCGCCCCCCAACTTGTGGGTCCCTCCCCCCCCAGCCCTACCGCGTGCGGGGCTGCATCCTGACGCTGGTGGAGCGCATGGACGAGGAGTTCACCAAGATCATGCAAAACACCGACCCCCACTCCCAAGGTGAGGGGCCGCGGGAGGGTGGGGGCAGGATCCGCCCGCCGTGGGGCAGGGAGCGGGTGCCTGACCCCCAAGTGGCGCCGTCCGCCCCCCAGAGTACGTGGAGCACCTGAAGGACGAGGGGCGGGTGTGCGCCATCATCGCCCGCCTCCAGCGGTACCTGCAGGAGAAGGGGACGACGGAGGAGCTCTGCCGCGTCTACCTGCGCCGCGTCCTCCACACCTACTACAAGTTCGACTACGGGGCCCGGCGCCGTGGGGCGGGCGACCCCCAAGCGTGGGGCGGCGCTGAGGAAGAAGAAGGAGAAGAAGAAGAAGATTCCGCCGCCCTCATGGAGCGTCTCTGCAAGTTCGTCTACGCCAAGGACCGCACCGACCGCATCCGCACCTGCGCCATCCTCTGCCACATCTACCACCACGCGCTGCACAGCCGCTGGTACGCCGCCCGCGACCTCATGCTCATGTCCCACCTGCAGGACAACATCCAGCACGCCGACCCCCCCGTCCAGGTCAGCGCCGGGGGGCGGGGGGGGGCCGCTATGGGGCGGGCAGACCCCATAGCGCAAGCGTAGGCCTCGGTACGGCGGGTGTTGGGTTGGTTACGGGCGTCTCTGTAGGGTTTCTCATGGGTTCCTCATGGGTTCCTCCTGGATTCCATCGTCTTTCTGCCCCATAAGTCGCCCCACAAGTGGTCCCGAACTCTCTATGGGGCAGGCAGACCCCATAGCACAAGCGTACGCCTCGGTACGGCGGGTGTTGGGTCGGTTACGGGCGTCTCTGTAGGGTTTCTCATGGGTTCCTCATGGGTTCCTCCTGGATTCCATCGTCTTTCTGCCCCATAAGTCGCCCCACAAGTGGTCCCGAACTCTCTATGGGGCGGGCAGACCCCATAGCACCAGCATATGTGTCTCTATGGTGGGTGTTGCGTTGGTTACAGGCATCTCAGTAGGGTTCTTCATGGGTTCCTCATGGGTTCCTCCTGGATTCCATCGTCTTTCTGCCCCATAAGTCGCCCCACAAGTGGTCCCGAACTCACTATGGGGCAGGCAGACCCCATAGCGCAAGCGTAGGCCTCGGTACGGCGGGTGTTGGGTCGGTTACGGGCGTCTCTGTAGGGTTTCTCATGGGTTCCTCATGGGTTCCTCCTGGATTCCATCGTCTTTCTGCCCCATAAGTTGCCCCACAAGTGGTCCCGAACTCTCTATGGGGCGGGCAGACCCCATAGCACCAGCATATGTGTCTCTATGGTGGGTGTTGGGTTGGTTACAGGCATCTCAGTAGGGTTCTTCATGGGTTCCTCATGGGTTCCTCCTGGATTCTATCATTTTTCTGCCCCATAAGTTGCCCCACAAGTGGTCCCGAACTCTCTATGGGGTGGGCAGACCCCATAGCACGAGCGTACACCTCTGTACGGCGGGTGTTGGGTCGGTTATGGGCATCTCAGTAGGGTTCCTCATGGGTTCCTCCTGGGTTCCTCCTGGATTCTATCATTTTTCTGCCCCATAAGTTGCCCCACAAGTGGTCCCGAACTCTCTATGGGGCGGGCAGACCCCATAGCACGAGCGTACGCCTCGGTACGGCGGGTGTTGGGTCAGTTATGGGCATCTCAGTAGGGTTCCTCCTGGGTTCCTCCTGGGTTCCTCCTGGATTCCATCGTCTTTCTGCCCCATAAGTTGCCCCACAAGTGGCCCCGAACTCTCTATGGGGCGGGCTTCTGTGCTTTGCCCACTGACTCTTCCAGTGGCATCTCCGTGGGGTTCCTGGTGGATTCCTCGGGGGTTCTGACATCTCTCTGCCCCCCAAGTCGCCCCCCAAGTCCCTCTGACCCCTCTCCCCACTTCCTCCGGCTCCTGGTCCCTCACCGCCTCCAGGGGGTTCCTCGTCCGCCCCCCAAGTCCTCCATCATCGTCTCCAGAAGGTTCCTTACGGGCTTCCACCACCATCTCCAGGGGGTTCCTCTCCTGCCCCACATCTCCCTGCCCCCCAAGTCCTCTCCCACCATCTCCAGAGGGTTCCACCACCATCTCTATGAGTTCTGTGTTGGTTCCTCTGGAGTTCCTCAACTCCTCCTGTCTCACCTTCTCCATGACGTGAGTTATGGGGTTCCACCATGGTCTTCAGAAGGTTCCTCCTCAGCCCCACATCTCCCTGCCCCCCAAGTCCTTCCCCACCATCTTCAGAAGGTTCCTCATGGGTTCCACCACCATCTCTATGAGGTTCCTCGTGGGTTCCTCAGTTCCTTCTCCCTCACCTCCTCCATAACGTGGTTTATGGGGTTCCACCATGGTCTCCAGAAGGTTCCTCCTCAGCCCCACACCCCTCTGCCCCCCAAGTCCTCTCCCGCCATCTCCAGAGGGTTCCACCACCATCTCTTTGAGGTTTGTTGTTGGTTTCTCTGGAGTTCCTCAGTTCCTTCTGCCTCGGCACCTCCAATAACGTGATTTATGGGGTTCCACCACCATCTCCAGGGGGTTCCTCTCCTGCCCCACATCTCCCTGCCCCCCAAGTTCTTCCCCACCATCTTGAAAAGGTTCCTCATGGGTTCCTCATGGGCTGCTCTGGAGTTCCTCAGTTCCTTCTCCCTCACTGGCTCCATAACGTGGTTTATGGGGTTCCACCACGGTCTCCAGAAGGTTCCTCCTCAGCCCCACACCCCTCTGCCCCCCAAGTCCTCTCCCGCCATCTCCAGAGGGTTCCACCACCATCTCTTTGAGGTTCCTCGTGGGTTCCTCTGGAGTTCCTCAGTTCCTTCTCCCTCAGCACCTCCGATGACGTGAGTTATGGGGTTCCACCATGGTCTCCAGAAGGTTCCTGGCGGGTTCCTCACCTCTCTGCCCCACGTCTCCGCCCCACAGATCCTCTACAACCGCACCATGGTCCAACTGGGCATCTGCGCTTTCCGCGAGGGTTTGATCAAAGACGCCCACAACGCCCTCTTGGACATCCAGAGCTCGGGGCGGGCCAAGGAGCTGCTGGGTCAAGGTCTTCTCCTCCGGAGCCTTCAGGAACGGAACCCGGAGCAGGAGAAGGTGGAGAAGCGGCGCCAGGTGCCCTTCCACATGCACGTCAACCTGGAGCTGCTGGAGTGCGTCTACCTGGTGGCCGCCATGTTGTTGGAGATCCCCTACATGGCCGCCCACGAGTTCGACGCCCGGCGCCGCATGATCAGCAAACAGTTCCACCACCAGCTGCGCGTGGGGGAGAGACAACCCCTCCTGGGTGCGCGAGATGTGGGGCAGGACCCACACGTGTCCCCCCCCACCCCACCCCACCCCATCTCCTCCCCATAGATCCCAGCCCCCTAAGTGTCTTCTTCCCCAGGGCCACCCGAGTCCATGCGGGAGCACGTGGTGGCGGCCTCCAAGGCCATGAAGATGGGGGACTGGCGCAGCTGCCACCGCTACGTGGTCAACGAGAAGATGAACGGGAAGGTCTGGGACCTCTTCCCCGAGGCCGACAAGGTCCGCGCCATGTTGGTCAGGTGGGTGCCCCGGGGGGGCAGATGGGGGGCAGATGGGGGGCAGATGGGGGGCTCCGTCTTCTGGCCTCCACCACCGTGGGGTCTCCTCCATCTCCTGGTTTCCACCGTGGGGCCTCCTCCGTCTTCTGGTCTCCACCTTGGGGTTTCCATCTTGGAGCTTCCTCCATCTTGGAGCTTCCTCCATCTTGGGGCCTCCTCCATCTTCTGGTCTCCATCTTGGGGTCTCCATCTTCTGGTCTCCATCTTGGGGTCTCCTCCATCTTGGGGCCTCCATCTCCTGGTCTCCACCTTGGGGTCTCTACCTTGGGGTCTCCATCTTGGAGCTCCCTCCACCTTGGGGCCTCCTCCATCTTCTGGTCTCCATCTTGGAGCTCCCTCCACCTTGGGGCCTCCCCCATCTTCTGGTCTCCATCTTCTGGTCTCCATCTTGGGGTCTCCATCTTGGGGCCTCCTCCATCTTGGGGCCTCCTCCATCTTCTGGTCTCCAGCTTGGGGTCTCCATCTTGGGGCCTCCTCCATCTTGGGGCCTCCTCCATCTTCTGGTCTCCAGCTTGGGGTCTCCATCTTGGGTTTGTCTCCATCTTGGGTTCTCCTCTATCTTGGGGCCTCCATCTCCTGGTCTCCATCTTGGGTTCTCCTCCCTCTTGGGGCCTCCATCTTCTGGCCTCCACCTTGGGGTCTCCATCTTGGAGCTTTCTCCACCCTGGGGCCTCCTCCATCTCCTGCTTTCCACCGTGGGGCCTCCTCCATTTTCTGGCCTCCAGCTTGGGGGTCTCCTCCACCTTGGGGCTTCCTCCATCTTGGGTTCTTCTCCATCTTGGGGCCTCCATCTGGGGTTCTCCTCCATCTTGGGGCCTCCTCCATCTTCTGGTCTCCATCTCGGGTTCTCCACCTTGGGGTCTCCATCTTGGAGCTCCCTCCATCTTGGGTTCTCCTCCATCTTCTGGTCTCCATCTTGGGTTCTGCATCTTGGGGCCTCCACCTTGGGTTCTCCTGCACCTTGGGTTCTCCTCCATCTTCTGGCCTCCATCTTGGGTTCTTTTCCGTCTTGGGGCCTCCATCTTCTGATCTCCATCTTGGGTTCTCCATCTTGAGGCCTCCTCCATCTGGGGTTGTCCTCCATCTTGGGGTCTCCATCTTGGGTTCTCCTCCATCTTGGGGCCTCCATCTCCTGGTCTCCACCTTGGAGCTTCCTCCACCTTGGGGCCTCCTCCATCTCCTGGTCTCCATCTCCTGTCTCCATCTTGGGTTCTCCTCCGTATTGGGGCCTCCTCCATCTCCTGGTGTCCATCTTGGGGCTTCCTCCATTTTGGTGTCTCCTCCATCTTCAGGCCTCCACCTTGGGGTCTCCAGCTTGGGGTCTCCCTCTTGGGTTCTCCATCTTGAGGCCTTCTCCATCTTGGGTTCTCCTCCATCTTGGGGGCCTCCACCTTCTGTTCTCCATCTTGGGTTCTCCTCCATCTTGGGTTCTCCTCCATCTTGGGTTCTCCTCCATCTTGGGTTCTCCATCTTGGGTTCTCCTCCATCTTGGGTTCTCCTCCATCTTGGGTTCTCCTCCATCTTGGGTTCTCCTCCATCTTGGGTTCTCCATCTTGGGTTCATCTCCATCTTGGGTTCACCTCCATCTTGGGGCCTCCTCCATCTTGGGGCCTCCTCCATCTTGGGTTCTCCTCCATCATCTTGGGTTCGCCTCCATCTTGGGTTCGCCTCCATCTTGGGTTCTCCATCTTGGGGCTTCCTCCATCTTGGGGCCTCCATCTCCTGGTCTCCACCTTGGGGTCTCCATCTTGGAGCTTCCTCCATCTTGGAGCTTCCTCCATCTTGGGGCCTCCTCCATCTTCTGGTCTCTATCTTGGAGCTTCCTCCACCGTGGGGCCTCCTCCATCTCCTGGTTTCCACCGTGGGGCCTCCTCCATTTTCTGGCCTCCATCTTGGGGTCTCCTCCATCTTGGGGCCTCCATCTTGGAGCTCCCTCCACCTTGGGGCCTCCTCCATCTTCTGGTCTCCATCTTGGGGCCTCCTCCATCTTCTGGTCTCCAGCTTGGGGTCTCCATCTTGGGTTTGTCTCCATCTTGGGTTCTCCTCTATCTTGGGGCCTCCATCTCCTGGTCTCCATCTTGGGTTCTCCTCCATCTTGGGTTCTCCTCCATCTTGGGGCCTCCATCTTGGGTTCTCCTCCATCTTGGGTTCTCCTCCATCTTGGGTTCGCCTCCATCTTGGGTTCGCCTCCATCTTGGGTTCTCCATCTTGGGTTCTCCTCCATCATCTTGGGTTCGCCTCCACCTTGGGTTCTCCATCTTGGGGCTTCCTCCATCTTGGGTTCTCCTCCATCTTGGGGGCCTCCACCTTCTGGTCTCCATCTTGGGTTCTCCGCGTTGGGTTCTCCACCTCGGCGCCTCCGCCTTGGCTTCTCCTCCACCTCGCCTCCTCCTCCTCCATCTCGTTCCCCGCGGCCGCCATCTTGCCGCCTGCCATCATCGCTCCCTCCCCCCTTCTCCCCCCCCCCGCAGGAAGATCCAGGAGGAGTCTCTCCGCACCTACCTCTTCACCTACAGCAGCGTCTACGACTCCATCAGGTGACGGGCGGGGCCGGGGCGGGGCAGAGGGGCGTGGTCCGCGTCCCCCCCCCCCCGCCTTTTTAACCCCGCCCCGTGCCCCGCCCCCCCAGCATGGAGATCCTGGCGGCCATGTTTGAGCTGGACCTGCCCACGGTGCACAGCATCATCAGCAAGATGATCATCAACGAGGAGCTGATGGTGCGTGTGGGGCAGGTGTGGGGCGGGCGTGGGGCGGGTGTGGGGCGGGCGTGGGGCTGACGGGGGGGCGTCACCGGCCGCAGGCGTCGCTGGACCAGCCCACGCAGACGGTGATGATGCACCGGACGGAGCCGACGGCGCAGCAGAACCTGGCGCTGCAGCTGGCGGAGAAACTGGGGAACCTGGTGGAGAACAACGAGCGCGTCTTCGACCACAAGCAGGGCTCCTACGGCGGCTACTTCCGAGGTCCCGCCCCACACCTTCCGCCCCACACCTTCCGCCCCACACCTCCCCGCCCCACACGTTCCCCGCCCCACACCTCCACCCGTTTCCCCACCGCCGCCACCGCCAACCATTTCCCACCCCCGTTCTCAGATGGTTCCTCACCCCCACACGTCCCCGCCCCACACATCCCCCGCCCCACACATCCCCCGCCCCACACATCCCCCACCCCACACATCCCCCACCCCACACATCCCCCACCCCACACATTCCCCACCCCACACATTCCACCCCACACATCCCCCGCCCCACACGTCCCCGCCCCACACGTCCCCGCCCCACACATTCCCCGCCCCACACGTTCCGCCCCACACCTTCCGCCCCACACCTCCTGCCCCACACCTCCCCGCCCCACACGTTCCCCGCCCCACACCTCCACCCATTTCCCCACCGCCGCCACCACCAACCCTTTCCCACCCCCGTTCTCAGATGGTTCCTCACCCCCACACGTCCCCACCCCACACGTTCCCCGCCCCACACGTCCCCTGCCCCACACGTCCCCTGCCCCACACGTCCCCGCCCCACACGTCCCCTGCCCCACACGTCCCCGCCCCACACGGTCCCCGCCCCACACGTTCCCGGCCCCACACGTCCCCGCCCCACACGTCCCCACCCCACACCTTCCGCCCCACACGTCCCCCGCCCCACACATTCCCCGCCCCACACATTCCCCGCCCCACACATCCCCACCCCACACGTTCCGCCCCACACCTCCACCCGTTTCCCCGCTGCCGCCGCCATTTCCCACCCCCGTTCTCAGATGGTTCCTCACCCCCACACCCTCCCCTCCTGCCCCACACGTTCCCCGCCCCACACCTTCTCATCCCACACGTCCCTGCCCCACACCTTCCCTGCCCCACACCTTCTCGTCCCACACCTTCTCGCCCCACATGTTCCCCGCCCCACACATCCCCACCCCACACCTTCCCGGCCCCACACCTTCCCGGCCCCACACCTTCTTGCCCCACACCTTCTCGCCCCACACATTCCCCGCCCCACACCTTCTCGTCCCACACCTTCCCCGCCCCACACCTTCCCCGCCCCACACATCCCTGCCCCACACGTCACCCTCAGCCCCACGGCTCCACCCATTCCCCACCCCCGTTCTCAGATGGTTCCCCACACACCCCCCCTCCTGCCCCACACATCCCCACATCCCCGCCCCACACATCATCCACGGCCCCACCGGTTCCCCCCCCCCCTCACACACACCCCCCCTCCTGCCCCACACATCCCCTGCCCCACATCTCCCACCCACCCCCTCCTGCCCCACACGCCTCCCCCACCTTCTGCCCCCACAGCTCCCCCGTTCCCCCCCCATTGCCCCACATCCCACCCCACACCCAGCCTCACTCCCTGCCCCACATCCCACCCCAAGCCCTGCCCCATAGCCAGCCCCACGTCCACTCTTCTGCCCCACATCCCCCCCCTTTCAGCCCCACAGCTCCCCTATTCTCCCCCCATCGCCACCCATTTGCCCCCTTCTGCCCCACAACCTGCCCCATAGCCAGCCCTGTATCCCCCCCACCTTCTGCCCCATAGCTCCTGTATTCCCCCCCATTGCCCCACACCCTGCCCCGTATCCCCCCCATTCCCTGCCCCACAGCCAGCCCCACATCTTACTTTCTGCCCCACAGCTCCCCCATTTGCCCCCCATTGCCCTACATCCTGCCCCACACCCAGCCCCACATCCCACCCCAAACCGTGCCCCACATCCCCCCACTCCCTGCCCCACAGCTCTGCCATTCCTCCACCCCCACCCCCGTTGCCCCACACCCTGCCCCACATCCCCCCGCCTCCTGCCCCGCATCTCCCCCATTCCCCCCCATTGCCCCACATCCCGCCCCACAGCCAGCCCCACATCTCCCCCCTTCTGCCCCATAGCTCCCCTGTTCCCCCCCCTTCTCACCCATTTCCCTCTCTCTGCCCCACACCCTGCCCCATAACCAACCTCACATCCCACCCCCCCACCCTTCTGCCCCATAGCTCCCCCCTTCCTGCCCCACACCCTGCCCCCTATCCCCCCCCCCCCCCCCCCCGTTCCCCCCCATTCTCGCCCTGCCCCACAGCCAGCCCCACAGCCGGGGCTCAGCGGGTGCCCCCCCCCCTTCCCTGCCCCACAGATCAGAAGGATGGCTACCGCAAGGGGGACGGGGGCTACCTGCGGCGCGGCGGCTACCGGCAGCAGGAGCGGGGGGGCAACTACTGAGACCCACGGCGGCCCTGCCCCACGGCGGCCCTGCCCCACGGCGACGCCACCGCCCCACGGACCCCCCGCCCCACGGCTCTCCTCCTCCTCCCCACCGTCCTCTGCCCCACAGCCCTTCTCCCCGTAGCTCTCTGCCCCACGGCGGCTCAGACCCACGCCGGCTCTGCCCCATAGCGGCTCTGCGCCACGGCGCTCTGCCCCACGGCGGCTCAGCCCCATGGCGCTCAGACCCACAGGGACTCTGCCCCACAGCAGCTTTGTGCCGTGGGGCTCTGCCCCATGGTGCTCAGACCCACAGGGCTCTGCCCCACGGCAGCTCTGCCCTATGGTGGCTCTGCCCCATGTCACTCAGACCCACACCATCTCTGCCCCATAGCGGCTCTGCGCCACGGCGCTCTGCCCCACGGCGGCTCAGCCCCATGGTTCTCTGCCCCATGGCACTCAGACCCACAGGGTCTCTGCCCCATAGCTGCTTTGTGCCGTGGGGCTCTGCCCCACAGCGGCTCTGCCCTATGGTGGCTCTGCCCCATGTCACTCAGACCCACACCATCTCTGCCCCATAGCAGCTTTGTGCCACGGCGCTCTGCCCCACGGCGGCTCAGCCCCATGGTGCTCTGCCCCACAGCGGCTCTGCCCCATGGGGGCTCTGCCCCACGGCACTCTGCCCCATAGCGGCTTTGTGCCATGGCGCTCAGCCCCACAGCAGCTCTGCCCCATGGGGGCTCTGCCCCACAGCGGCTCTGTGCCATGGTGCTCTGCCCCACAGCGGCTCTGCCCCACAGGGGCTCTGCCCCATGGCACTCTGCCCCATAGCGGCTTTGTGCCATGGTGCTCTGCCCCATGGCGGCTCTGCCCCATGGCACTCAGACCCACACCATCTCTGCCCCACAGCAGGTTTGTGCCGTGGCGCTCTGCCCCACAGCAGCTCGGCCCCACGGCGCTCTGCCCCATGGGGACCCTGCCCCACGGCACTCTGCCCCACAGCAGCTTTGTGCCTTGGCGCTCTGCCCCACGGTGGCTCTGCCCCACGGCGGCTCAGCCCCCTGGTTCTCTGCCCCACAGGGGCTCTGCCCCATGGCACTCTGCCCCACAGCGGCTTTGTGCCATGGTTCTCAGCCCCACAGCGGCTCTGCCCCACGGCACTCTGCCCCACAGCGGCTCTGCCCCATGGCACTCTGCCCCACAGCGGCTTTGTGCCATGGTTCTCAGCCCCACAGCGGCTCTGCCCCATGGCACTCTGCCCCACAGCGGCTCTGCCCCACGGCACTCTGCCCCACGGCGGCTCAGCCCCCTGGTTCTGTGCCCCACAGGGACTCTGCCCCACGGCGTCCTCCCCCTCCCCCCCGCCCTCCCCACCCCCAATAAAGCACATTCCGTGGGGCGCTGACCCGTGTGGGGCCGAGTTAATGAGTGATGACTTGGGGGGCGGGAAGGGTCTCGCCTCCTGCCCCACGGCGCCTTCTTCCCCCCCCAGCCCCGACCTTCGGGCGCCGGCCGGCCATGGGGCAGGAGGAGCGGGAGGGGGGTTCCGTGGGGCGCCCCACGGCGGGGTCCCGGCCGCCCCCCGTGGACTTGGGGGGCGAAGGGGCGTTTGTGGGGCAGCCGTGGGGCGCGCTGCTGCGGGCGCTGCTGGTGCTGCAGCTCTGCGCCATCGGGCCCCTGGTGCGACACGCCCCCACGGTGAGCCCCACGGCGAGCCCCACGGCGAGCCCCACGGCGCTATGGGGCAGGGAAGAGGCCGGGGCGGGGTGGGGGGGGAGAGGCAGGTGAAGGCCGGGTCTCTCTCCCCTGCCCCATAGATCCTGGGGGCGTCGCGGCGGGTGCTGGGGGAGCGGTTGTGGGGCCGGCTGCTGCGGGCCACCTTCTACGGGCAGTTCGTGGGGGGCCAGACCCACGGCGAGGTGGTGGCCACCGCCCGGCGGCTGCGCGCCGTGGGGCTGAGGCCCATGCTGGCCCTCCCCATCGAGGAGGATGTGGGGCAGGAGAAGGACGGGTAGGTTAAAGGGTCCTGCCCCGCTTCTATGGGGCGGGGAGGGGGTCTGAGGGGTCCTGCCCCACTTCTATGGGGCAAGGAGGGGGGTTTGAGGGGTCCTGCCCCACTTCTATGGGGCAAGGAGGGGGGGTCTAAGCGGTCGTGCCCCACTTCTAGGGGGTGGCGAGGGGGGTTTGAGGGGTCCTGCCCCACTTCTATGGGGCGAGAAAGGGGGTCTGAGGGGTCCTGCCCCACTTCAATGGGGCGGGGGGGGGGGTCTAACGGGTTCTGCCCCACATCTATGGGGCAAGAAAGGGGGTTTAAAGGGTTCTGCCCCACTTCTATGGGGCGGGGGGGGGGGTTTGAGGGGTCCTGCCCCACATCTATGGGGCAAGAAAGGGGGTTTAAAGGGTTCTGCCCCACTTCTATGGGGCGGGGGGGGGGGTTTAAGGGGTCGTGCCCCACTTCTATGGGGCGGGGAGGGGGTCTGAGGGGTCCTGCCCCACTTCTATGGGGCGGGGGGGGGGGGGGGGGGTCTAAGGGGTTCTGCCGCACATCTATGGGGCAAGAAAGGGGATTTAAAGGGTCCTGCCCCACTTCTGTGGGGTGGGGAGGGGGTCTAAGGGGTCGTGCCCCGCTTCTATGGGGCAGGGAGGGGGGTCTAAGAGGTTCTGCCCCACATCTATGGGGTGAGAAAGGGCATTTAAGGGGTTCTGCCGCACTTCTATGGGGCGGGGAGGGGGTCTAAGGGGTCATGCCCCACTTCTGTGGGGTGGCGAGGGGGGTTTGAGGGGTCCTGCCCCACTTCTATGGGGCAGCGAGGAGGTCTAAGGGGTTCTGCCCCACTTTTATGGGGCGAGAAAAGAGATTTAAAGGATTCTGCCCCACTTCTATGGGGCGGGGAGGGGATCTAAGGCGTCCTGCCCCACTTCTATGGGGCAGCGAGGGGGGAGTCTAAGGGGTTCTGCCCCACTTCTATGGGGCAAGGAGGGGATGTAAGGGGTCTTGCCCCACTTCTATGGGGCAGGGAGGGGGGTTTGAGGGGTTCTGCCCTACATCTATGGGGCAGGGAGGGGGTCTAACAGGTTCTGCCCCACTTCTGTGGGGCGGGGAGGGGGTCTAAGGGGTCCTGCCCCACTTCTATGGGGTGAGAAAGGCAATTTAAGAAGTCCTGCGCCACATCTATGGGGCAGGGAGGGGGTCTAAGAAGTTCTGCCCTACATCTATGGGGCAGGGAGGGGGGGTCTAAGGCGTTCTGCCCCACATCTATGGGGCGGGGAGGGGGGTTTTGAGGGGTTCTGCCCCACTTCTATGGGGTGGGGAGGGGGTCTAAGGGGTCCTGCCCCACTTCTATGGGGTGACAAAGGGGATTTAAGGAGTCCTGCGCCACATCTATGGGGCAGGGAAGGGGTCTAAGGGGTTCTGCCCCACTTCTATGGGGTGGGGAGGGGATCTAAGGGGTCCTGTGCCACATCTATGGGGCAGGGAAGGAGATCCAAGGGGTCCTGCCCCACTTCTCCCCCAGAATATGGGGCGGGGAGGGGGGAGAGGGGGTGTTACGGTCTCCCGCCCCACATCTCCCCCCGCGTGTGGGGCAGGGAGACGTGGTACGAGTCGAACCGTGGGGCGGCGCTGGAATGTGTGGGGCTGGCGGCCGCCACCGGCCCCCGGCCCATGATGCAGCTGAAGGTGACGGCCCTGATGAGCGCCCGCCTCTGCGTGAGTTGGGGGGCAGCCCCACACATCTGTGGGGCGGGGGAATGCCGGGGGGCAGCAGCAATGTGTGGGGCAGAGGGGGATGTGTGGGGCGGGGGGGGAGGGGGGGCGCGTGGGGCAGGATTGGGATGTGTGGAGCGGGGGAATGTGTGGGGCAGGGGGAGATGTGTGGGGCAGGAGGGGAGATGGGCAGGGGGGATGTGTGGGGCAGGGAACGTATGGGGTGAGGGGGATGTGTGGGGCGGGGGGGAGATGTGTGGGGCAGCGGCGATTGTGTGGGGTGGGTGCGTGGGGCAGGGGAAGCGTGGGGCGGGGGGAATGTGTGGGGCAGGGGGAGAGGTGTGGGGCAGAGGGATGTGTGGGGCAGGGGGAGTGTGTGGGGCAAGGGCGATGTGTAGGGCGGGGGGGGATGTGTGGGGCAGGCGGTGGATGTGTGGGGCAGGGGAAGGGTGGGGGAGGATGTGTGGGGCAGGAAGGGACGTGTGGGGCAGGGTGGGAGGTGTGGGGCAGGGCGGGTGTAAGGCGGGGGGGGACTTGTGGGGTGGGGGGAGTGTGTGGGGCAAGGCCGATGTGTGGGGCAGGAGGCGATGTGTGGGGCTGGGCTGGGATGTGTGGGGCAGGGCAGGTGTAGGGCGGGGGGGAGGTGTGGGGCAGTCAGTGGATGTGTGGGGCAGGGGAGGTGTGGGGTGGGGGAGGTGTGGGGTGGGGGAGGATGTGTGGGGCGGGAGAGGACATGTGGGGCAGGGGAAGTGTGGGGCAGGGGAAGTGCGGGGCAGGGGGAGACGTGTGGGGCAGAGAGAAGTGTGGGGCGGGGGGGGGATGTGGGGCGGGGGGGGATGTGTGGGGCAGGGGAGAGGTGTGGGGCACATGGGGCAGGGGCCGGGTGGGGCAGCGGTGATGTGTGGGGCAGGGGCGGACGTGTGGGGCAGAGGGGGATGTGTGGGGCGGGGGGGGGGGGGGGGTGTGTTGGGGGAGGGGAGGATGTGTGGGGCGGGGGACACCCCCCCCAGCCCCACACCCCCCAGCCCCACACCTCCCTGCCCCACACCTCCCTGCCCCACATCTCCCCACAGCAGAAGCTCTCGGGGCGGATGGCGGAGCCGGGGCTGACCCCCGAGGGGCTGGCGGCCATCATGGGGGGCCGGGTGCGTGTGTCCCCCCCCATGACCCCCCCCTGCCCCATAACTGCCCCCCCCACAATGACCCCCCTGCCCCATAACTGCCCCCCCCCCCCCCCCCCCCAGGCCCCCGCCTTCCCCTTCCTGACCCCGGGGAGAACCAGCACTTGGGGGTCGCGCTGCGGCGCCTGGACGAGGTGGCTGCGGTGAGCTGTGGGGCAGGGTGTGGGGCAGAAGTGGGGGGGGCGGGGGGGGGGATGTGAGGCTGGCTATGGGGCAGGGTGTGGGGTGGGACGTGGTGGGGGGGGGTTACGGGACACAGGGTGGGGGGATGTGGGGGGGGATGTGGGGCTGGGTGTGGGGTGGGATGGAGGGGAATGAGGGAGCTATGGGGTGGGGGATGTGGGGCTGGCTATGGGGCAGGGTGTGGGGCAGGATGTGGGGCAGAAGGGGGGAAATGGCTGAGAATGGGGGGGGAACAGGGGGGCTGTGGGGCAGAAGGCAGGGGGCGTGGGGCTGGCTATGGGGCTGGCTGTGGGGCACGGTGTGGGGCTGGCGGTGGGGCAGGGTGTGGGGCAGGATGTGGGGCAGAAGGGGGGAAATGGCTGAGAATGGGGGGGGAACGGGGGGGCTGTGGGGCAGAAGGCAGGGGGTGCGGGGCTGGCTATGGGGCTGGCTGTGGGGCACGGTGTGGGGCACGGTGTGGGGCAGGGTGTGGGGCAGGGTGTGGGGCAGGATGTGGGGCAGAAGGGGGGAAATCGCTGAGAATGGGGGGGGAACGGGGGGGCTGTGGGGCAGAAGGTGGGGGGCGTGGGGCTGGCTGTGGGGCTGGCTGTGGGGCTGGCTATGGGGCTGGCTATGGAGTGGGGGATGTGGGGCGGGATGTGGGGCTGGGTGTGGGGTGGGATGTGGGGCAGAAGGAGGGAAATGGCTGAGAATGGGGGGGAACGGGGGGGCTGTGGGGCAGGAGGCGGGGGGCGCGGGGCTGGCTGTGGGGCTGGCTGTGGGGCTGGCTATGGGGCAGGGTGTGGGGCAGGGTGTGGGGCAGAAGGG
>NW_026529922.1:0-29866 GCF_028500815.1 Rissa tridactyla
GCTCTTCGGGCGTGGGAGCTGTCGCCAGAGCCGCGGCCCTACCGGGAAAATGCTTCGCAGGCTGGCGCGGCGGCGCCACGTGGGCGCCGTTGTCGCCGAGGCTGACGGCCGCCGGAAAGCCCGCAGCCCCACGGGCTGTGGGACCAGGCGAGCGGCTGCCAAAGAGCTTTCCAAGGAGGCACGGCTTTCCCTCCTGGCTCTTCGGGCGTGGGAGCTGTCGCCAGAGCCGCGGCCCTACCGGAAAATGCTTCGTAGGCTGGCGTGGCCGCGCCACGTGGGCCCCAGTGTCGCCAAGGCTGACGGCCACCGGAAAGCCCGCAGCCCCACGGGCTGTGGGGCCACGTGAGCGGCTGCCAAAGAGCTTTCCAAGGAGGCACGGCTTTCCCCTCCTGGCTCTTCGGGCGTGGGAGCTATCGCCAGAGCCGCGGCCCTACCGGAAAATGCTTCGCAGGCTGGCGCGGCGGTGCCACGTCGGCGCTGGTGTCGCCGAGGCTGACGGCCGCCGGAAAGCCCGCAGCCCCACGGGCTGTGGGGCCACGCGAGCGGCTGCCAAAGAGCTTTCCAAGGAGGCACGGGCTTTCCTCCTGGCTCTTCGGGCGTGGGAGCTGTCGCCAGAGCCGCGGCCCTACCAGAAAATGCTTCGCAGGCTGGTGCGGGGGCGCCACGTGGTCACAGGTGTCGCCGAGGCTGACGACCGCTGGAAAGCCCGTAGACCCACTTCCTGTGGGGCCACGCGAGCGGCTGCCAAAGAGCTTTCCAAGGAAGCACGGCTTTCCCTCTTGGCTCTTCGGGCGTGGGAGCTGTCGCCAGAGCCGCGGCCCTACCGGAAAATGCTTCGCAGGCTGGCGCGGCGGCGTCACGTGGGCGCCGTTGTCGCCGAGGCGGACGGCCGCCGGAAAGCCCACAGCCCCATGGGCTGTGGGGCCACGCGAGCGGCTGCCAAAGAGCTTTCCAACGAGGCACGGCTTTCCCGTCTGGCTCTTCGGGTGTGGGAGCTGTCGCCAGAGCCGCGGCCCTACCGGAAAATGCTTCGCAGGCTGGCGCGGGGGCGCCATGTGGGCACCGCTGCCGCCGAGGCTGATGGCCGCCGGAAAGCCCGCAGCCCCACGGGCTGTGGGGCCACGCGAGCAGCTGCCAAAGAGCTTTCCAAGGAGGCACGGCTTTCCCTCCTGGCTCTTCGGGCGTGGGAGCTGTCGCCAGAGACGCGGCCCTACCGGAAAATGCTTCGCAGGCTGGCGCAGCGGCGCCACGTGGTCGCCGTTTTCGCCGAGGCTGACGGCCGCCGGAAAGCCCGCAGCCCCACGGGCTGTGGGGCCACGCGAGCGGCTGCCAAAGAGCTTTCCAACGAGGCACGGCTTTCCCTCCTGGCTCTTCGGGTGTGGGAGCCGTCGCCAGAGCCGCGGCCCTACCGGAAAATGCTTCGCAGGCTGGCGCGGGGGCGACATGTGGGCGCCGCTGCAGCCGAGGCTGACGGCCGCCGGAAAGCCCGCAGCCCCACGGGCTGTGGGGCCACGCGAGCGGCTGCCAAAGAGTTTTCCAACGAGGCACGGCTTTCCCTCCTGGCTCTTCGGGCGTGGGAGCTGTCGCCAGAGACGCGGCCCTACCGGAAATGCTTCGCAGGCTGGCGTGGCGGCGCCACGTGTGCGCCGGTGTCGCCGAGGCTGACGGCCGCCGGAAAGCCCGCAGCCCCACGGGCTGTGGGGCACGCGAGCGGCTGCCAAAGAGCTTTCCAACGAGGCACGGCTTTCCCTCCTGGCTCTTCGGGTGTGGGAGCTGTCGCCAGAGCCGCGGCCCTACCGGAAAATGCTTCGCAGGCTGACGCGGCGGCGCCACGTGGGCGCTGGTGGCGTCGAGGCTGACGGCCGCCGGTAAGCCCGCAGCCCCACGGGCTGTGGGGCCACGCGAGCGGCTGCCAAAGAGCTTTCCAAGGAGGCACGGCTTTCCCTCCTGGCTCTTCGGGCGTGGGAGCTGTCGCCAGAGCCGCGGCCCGACCGGAAAATGCTTCGCAGGGTGGCGCGGCGGCGCCACGTGGGCGCCGGCGTCGCCGAGGCTGACAGCCACTGGAAAGCCCGCAGCCCCACGGGCTGTGGGGCCACGCGAGCGGCTGCCAAAGAGCTTTCCAAGGAGGCACGGCTTTCCCTCCTGGCTCTTCGGGCGTGGGAGCTGTCGCCAGAGCTGCGGCCCTACCGGAAAATGCTTCGCAGGCTGGCGTGGCGGCGCCACGTGGGCGCCGGTGTCGCCGAGGCTGATGGCCGCCGGAAAGCCCGCAGCCCCACGGGCTGTGGGGCCACGCGAGCGGCTGCCAAAGAGCTTTCCAACGAGGCACGGCTTTCCCTCCTGGCTCTTCGGGCGTGGGAGCTGTCGCCAGAGCCGCGGCCCTACCGGAAAATGCTTCGCAGGCTGGCGTGGCGGCGCCACGTCGTCGCCGTTGTCGCCGAGGCTGACGGCCGCCGGAAAGCCCGCAGCCCCAAGCGCTGTGGGGCCACGCGAGCGGCTGCCAAAGAGCTTTCCAACGAGGCACGGCTTTCCCTCCTGGCTCTTCGGGTGTGGGAGCTGTCGCCAGAGCCGCGGCCCTACCAGAAAATGCTTCGCAGGCTGGCGCGGCGGTGCCACGTGGGCGCCGGTGTCGCCGATGCTGACGGCCGACGGAAAGCCCGCAGCCCCACGGGCTGTGGGGCCACGCGAGCGGCTGCCAAAGAGCTTTCCAACGAGGCACGGCTTTCCCTCTTGGCTCTTCGGGCGTGGGAGCTGTGGCCAGAGCCGCGGCCCTACCGGAAAATGCTTCGCAGGCTGGCGCAGCGGCGCCACGTGGTCGCCGTTGTCGCCGAGGCTGACGGCCGCCGGAAAGCCCGCAGCCCCACGGGCTGTGGGGCCACGCGAGCGGCTGCCAAAGAGCTTTCCAAGGAGGCACAGCTTTCCCTCCTGGCTCTTCGGGTGTGGCAGCCGTCGCCAGAGCCGCGGCCCTACCGGAAAATGCTTCGCAGGCTGGCGCGGGGGCGCCATGTGGGCGCCGCTGCCGCCGAGGCTGACGGCCGCCGGAAAGCCCGCAGCCCCACGGGCTGTGGGGCCACGCGAGCGGCTGCCAAAGAGCTTTCCAAGGAGGCACGGCTTTCCCTCCTGGCTCTTCGGGTGTGGGAGCTGTCGCCAGAGCCGTGGCCCTACCGGAAAATGCTTCGCAGGCTGGCGTGGCGGCGCCACGTGGGCGCCGGTGTCGCCGAGGCTGACGGCCGCCGGAAAGCCCGCAGCTCCACGGGCTGTGTGGCCACGCGAGCAGCTGCCAAAGAGCTTTCCAACGGGGCACGGCTTTCCCTCCTGGCTCTTCGGGCGTGGGAGCTGTCGCCAGAGCTGCGGCCCGACCGGAAAAAGCTTCGCAGGCTGGCGCGTTGGCGCCACGTGGGCGCCGGTGTCGCCGAGTCTGACGGCCGCCGGAAAGCCCGCAGCCCCACGGGCTGTGGGGCCACGCGAGCGGCTGCCAAAGAGCTTTCCAACGAGGCACGGCTTTCCCTCCTGGCTCTTCGGCCGTGGGAGCTGTCGCCAGAGCCGTGGCCCTACCGGAAAATGCTTCGCAGGCTGGCGTGGCGGCGCCACGTGGGCGCCGGTGTCGCCGAGGGTGAAGGCCGCCGGAAAGCCTGCAGCCCCACGGGCTGTGGGGCCATGCGAGCGGCTGCCAAAGATCTTTCCAAGGAGGCATGGCTTTCCCTCCTGGCTCTTCAGGCGTGGGAGCTGTCGCCAGAGCCGCGGCCCTACCGGAAAATGCTTCGCAGGCTGGCGCGGCGGCGCCACGTGGGCGCCGGTGTGGCCGAGGCTGACGGCCGCCGGAAAGTCCGCAGCCCCACGGGCTGTGGGGCCACGTGAGCGGCTGCCAAAGAGCTTTCCAAGGAGGCACGGCTTTCCCTCTTGGCTCTTCGGGCGTGGGAGCTGTCGCCAGAGCCGCGGCCCTACCGGAAAATGCTTCGCAGGCTGGCGCGGCGGCGCCACGTGGGCGCCGTTGTCGCCGAGGCTGACGGCCGCCGGAAAGCCCGCAGCCCCACGGGCTGTGGGACCAGGCGAGCGGCTGCCAAAGAGCTTTCCAAGGAGGCACGGCTTTCCCTCCTGGCTCTTCGGGCGTGGGAGCTGTCGCCAGAGCCGCGGCCCTACCGGAAAATGCTTCGTAGGCTGGCGTGGCCGCGCCACGTGGGCCCCAGTGTCGCCAAGGCTGACGGCCGCCGGAAAGCCCGCAGCCCCACGGGCTGTGGGGCCACGCGAGCGGCTGCCAAAGAGCTTTCCAAGGAGGCACGGCTTTCCCTCCTGGCTCTTCGGGCGTGGGAGCTGTCGCCAGAGCCGCGGCCCTACCAGAAAATGCTTCGCAGGCTGGTGCGGGGGCGCCACGTGGTCACAGGTGTCGCCGAGGCTGACGACCGCTGGAAAGCCCGTAGACCCACTTCCTGTGGGGCCACGCGAGCGGCTGCCAAAGAGCTTTCCAAGGAAGCACGGCTTTCCCTCTTGGCTCTTCGGGCGTGGGAGCTGTCGCCAGAGCCGCGGCCCTACCGGAAAATGCTTCGCAGGCTGGCGCGGCGGCGTCACGTGGGCGCCGTTGTCGCCGAGGCGGACGGCCGCCGGAAAGCCCACAGCCCCATGGGCTGTGGGGCCACGCGAGCGGCTGCCAAAGAGCTTTCCAACGAGGCACGGCTTTCCCGTCTGGCTCTTCGGGTGTGGGAGCTGTCGCCAGAGCCGCGGCCCTACCGGAAAATGCTTCGCAGGCTGGCGCGGGGGCGCCATGTGGGCACCGCTGCCGCCGAGGCTGATGGCCGCCGGAAAGCCCGCAGCCCCACGGGCTGTGGGGCCACGCGAGCAGCTGCCAAAGAGCTTTCCAAGGAGGCACGGCTTTCCCTCCTGGCTCTTCGGGCGTGGGAGCTGTCGCCAGAGACGCGGCCCTACCGGAAAATGCTTCGCAGGCTGGCGCAGCGGCGCCACGTGGTCGCCGTTTTCGCCGAGGCTGACGGCCGCCGGAAAGCCCGCAGCCCCACGGGTTGTGGGGCCACGCGAGCGGCTGCCAAAGAGCTTTCCAACGAGGCACGGCTTTCCCTCCTGGCTCTTCGGGTGTGGGAGCCGTCGCCAGAGCCGCGGCCCTACCGGAAAATGCTTCGCAGGCTGGCGCTGGGGGCGACATGTGGGCGCCGCTGCAGCCGAGGCTGACGGCCGCCGGAAAGCCCGCAGCCCCACGGGCTGTGGGGCCACGCGAGCGGCTGCCAAAGAGTTTTCCAACGAGGCACGGCTTTCCCTCCTGGCTCTTCGGGCGTGGGAGCTGTCGCCAGAGACGCGGCCCTACCGGAAATGCTTCGCAGGCTGGCGTGGCGGCGCCACGTGTGCGCCGGTGTCGCCGAGGCTGACGGCCGCCGGAAAGCCCGCAGCCCCACGGGCTGTGGGGCACGCGAGCGGCTGCCAAAGAGCTTTCCAACGAGGCACGGCTTTCCCTCCTGGCTCTTCGGGTGTGGGAGCTGTCGCCAGAGCCGCGGCCCTACCAGAAAATGCTTCGCAGGCTGGCGTGGCCGCGCCACGTGGTCGCAGGTGTCGCCGAGGGTGACGGCCGCCCGAAAGCCCGCAGCCCCACGGGCTGTGGGGCCACGCGAGCGGCTGCCAAAGAGCTTTCCAAGGAGGCACGGCTTTCCCTCCTGGCTCTTCGGGCGTGGGAGCTGTCGCCAGAGCCGCGGCCCTACCGGAAAATGCTTTGCAGGCTGGCGCGGCGGTGCCACGTGGGCGCCGGTGTCGCCGAGGCTGACGGCCGACGGAAAGCCCGCAGCCCCACGGGCTGTGGGGCCACGTGAGCGGCTGCCAAAGAGTTTTCCAACGAGGCACGGCTTTCCCTCCTGGCTCTTCGGGCGTGGGAGCTGTCCCCAGAGACGCGGCCCTACCGGAAAATGCTTCGCAGGCTGGCGTGGCGGCGCCACGTGTGCACCGGTGTCGCCGAGGCTGACGGCCGCCGGAAAGCCCGCAGCCCCACGGGCTGTGGGACACGCGAGCGGCTGCCAAAGAGCTTTCCAACGAGGCACGGCTTTCCCTCCTGGCTCTTCGGGTGTGGGAGCTGTCGCCAGAGCCGCGGCCCTACCGGAAAATGCTTTGCAGGCTGACGCGGCGGCGCCATTTGGGTGCCGGTGGCGTCGAGGCTGACGGCCGCCGGTAAGCCCGCAGCCCCACGGGCTGTGAGGCCATGTGAGCGGCTGCCAAAGAGCTTTCCAACGAGGCACGGCTTTCCCTCCTGGCTCTTCGGGCGTGGGAGCTGTCGGCAGAGCCGCGGCCCTACCGGAAATTGCTTCGCAGGCTGGCGTGGCGGCGCCACGTGGCCGCCGGTGTCGCCGAGGCTGACAGCCACTGGAAAGCCCGCAGCCCCACGGGCTGTGGGGCCACGCGAGCGCCTGCCAAAGAGCTTTCCAAGGAGGCACGGCTTTCCCTCCTGGCTCTTCGGGCGTGGGAGCTGTCGCCAGAGCTGCGGCCCTACCGGAAAATGCTTCACAGTCTGGCGACTCGGCGCCACGTGGTCGCCGGTGTCGCGGAGGCTGACGGCCGCCGGAAAGCCCGCAGCCCCACGGGCTGTGGGGCCACGCGAGCGGCTGCCAAAGAGCTTTCCAACGAGGCACGGCTTTCCCTCCTGGCTCTTCGGGCGTGGGAGCTGTCGCCAGAGCCGCGGCCCTACCGGAAAATGCTTCGCAGGCTGGCGCGGCGGCGCCACGTGGGCGCCGGTGTCGCCGAGGCTGACGGCCGCCGGAAAGCCCGCAGCTCCACGGGCTGTGGGGCCACGCGAGCATCTGCCAAAGAGCTTTCCAAAGGGGCACGGCTTTCCCTCCTGGCTCTTCGGGCGTGGGAGCTGTCGCCAGAGCCGCGGCCCGACCGGAAAAAGCTTCGCAGGCTGGCGCGGCGACACCACGTGGGCGCCGGTGTCGCCGAGTCTGACGGCCGCCGGAAAGCCCGCAGCCCCACGGGCTGTGGGGCCACGCGAGCGGCTGCCAAAGAGCTTTCCAACGAGGCACGGCTTTCCCTCCTGGCTCTTCGGGCGTGGGAGCTGTCGCCAGAGCCGTGGCCCTACCGGAAAATGCTTCGCAGGCTTGCGCGGCGGCGCCACGTGGGCGCCGGTGTCGCTGAGGCTGAAGGCCGCCGGAAAGACTGCAGCCCCCCGGGCTGTGGGGCCACGCGAGCGGCTGCCAAAGAGCTTTCCAAGGAGGCATGGCTTTCCCTCCTGGCTCTTCGGGCGTGGGAGCTGTCGCCAGAGCCGCGGCCCTACCGGAAAATGCTTCGCAGGCTGGCGCGGCGGCACCACGTGGGCGCCGGTGTGGCCGAGGCTGACGGCCGGCTGAAAGCCCGCAGCCCCACGGGCTGTGGGGCCACGTGAGCGGCTGCCAAAGAGCTTTCCAAGGAGGCATGGCTTTCCCTCCTGGCTCTTCGGGCGTGGGAGCTGTCGCCAGAGCCGCGGCCCTACCGGAAAATGCTTTGCAGGCTGGCGCGGCGGCGCCACGTGGATACCATTGTCGCCGAGGCTGACGGCCGCCGGAAAGCTCGCAGCCCCACGCGCTGTGGGGCCACGCGAGCGGCTGCCAAAGAGCTTTCCAAGGAGGCACGGCTTTCCCTCTTGGCTCTTCGGGCGTGGGAGTTGTCGCCAGAGCCGCGGCCCTACCGGAAAATGCTTCGCAGGCTAGCGCAGCAGCGCCACGTGGGCGCCGTTGTCGCCGAGGCTGACGGCCGCCGGAAAGCCCGCAGCCCCACGGGCTGTGGGGCCACGCGAGCGGCTGTCAAAGAGCTTTCCAACGAGGCACTGCTTTCCCTCCTGGCTCTTCGGGTGTGGGAGCTGTCGCCAGATCCGCGGCCCTACCGGAAAATGCTTCGCAGGCTGGCGCGGCGGCACCATGTGGGCGCCGCTGCCGCCGAGGCTGACGGCCACCGGAAAGCCCGCAGCCCCACGGGCTGTGGGGCCACGCGAGCGGCTGCCAAAGAGCTTTCCAACGAGGCACGGCTTTCCCTCCTGGCTCTTCGGGCGTGGGAGCTGTCACCAGAGCCGCGGCCCTACCGGAAAATGTTTCGCAGTCTGGCGCGGCGGAGCCACGTGGGCGCTGGTGTCGCCGAGGCTGACGGCCGCCGGAAAGCCCGCAGCCCCACGGGCTGTGGGGCCACGCGAGCGGCTGCCAAAGAGCTTTCCAACGAGGCACGGCTTTTACTCCTGGCTCTTCGGGCGTGGGAGCTGTCGCCAGAGACGCGGCCCGACCGGAAAATGCTTCGCAGGGTGGCGCGGCGGCGCCACGTGGGCGCCGGCGTCGCCGAGGCTGACAGCCACTGGAAAGCCCGCAGCCCCACGGGCTGTGGGGCCACGCGAGCGCCTGCCAAAGAGCTTTCCAAGGAGGCACGGCTTTCCCTCCTGGCTCTTCGGGCGTGGGAGCTGTCGCCAGAGCCGCGGCCCGACCGGAAAATGCTTCGCAGGCTGGCGCGGGGGCAACATGTGGGCACCGCTGCCGCCGAGGCTGACGGCCGGCGGAAAGCGGGCAGCCCCACGGGCTGTGGGGCCACGCGAGCGGCTGCCAAAGAGGTTTCCAACGAGGCACGGCTTTCCCGTCTGGCTCTTCGGGTGTGGGAGCTGTCGCCAGAGCCGCGGCCCTACCAGAAAATGCTTCGCAGGCTGGCGTGGCCGCGCCACGTGGTCGCAGGTGTCGCCGAGGGTGACGGCCGCCCGAAAGCCCGCAGCCCCACGGGCTGTGGGGCCACGCGAGCGGCTGCCAAAGAGCTTTCCAAGGAGGCACGGCTTTCCCTCCTGGCTCTTCGGGCGTGGGAGCTGTCGCCAGAGCCGCGGCCCTACCGGAAAATGCTTTGCAGGCTGGCGCGGCGGTGCCACGTGGGCGCCGGTGTCGCCGAGGCTGACGGCCGACGGAAAGCCCGCAGCCCCACGGGCTGTGGGGCCACGTGAGCGGCTGCCAAAGAGTTTTCCAACGAGGCACGGCTTTCCCTCCTGGCTCTTCGGGTGTGGGAGCTGTCCCCAGAGACGCGGCCCTACCGGAAAATGCTTCGCAGGCTGGCGTGGCGGCGCCACGTGTGCAACGGTGTCGCCGAGGCTGACGGCCGCCGGAAAGCCCGCAGCCCCACGGGCTGTGGGGCACGCGAGCGGCTGCCAAAGAGCTTTCCAACGAGGCACGGCTTTCCCTCCTGGCTCTTCGGGTGTGGGAGCTGTCGCCAGAGCCGCGGCCCTACCGGAAAATGCTTTGCAGGCTGACGCGGCGGCGCCATTTGGGTGCCGGTGGCGTCGAGGCTGACGGCCGCCGGTAAGCCCGCAGCCCCACGGGCTGTGAGGCCATGTGAGCGGCTGCCAAAGAGCTTTCCAACGAGGCACGGCTTTCCCTCCTGGCTCTTCGGGCGTGGGAGCTGTCGCCAGAGCCGCGGCCCTACCGGAAATTGCTTCGCAGGCTGGCGTGGCGGCGCCACGTGGCCGCCGGTGTCGCCGAGGCTGACAGCCACTGGAAAGCCCGCAGCCCCACGGGCTGTGGGGCCACGCGAGCGCCTGCCAAAGAGCTTTCCAAGGAGGCACGGCTTTCCCTCCTGGCTCTTCGGGCGTGGGAGCTGTCGCCAGAGCTGCGGCCCTACCGGAAAATGCTTCACAGTCTGGCGACTCGGCGCCACGTGGTCGCCGGTGTCGCCGAGGCTGACGGCCGCCGGAAAGCCCGCAGCCCCACGGGCTGTGGGGCCACGCGAGCGGCTGCCAAAGAGCTTTCCAAGGAGGCATGGCTTTCCCTCCTGGCTCTTCGGGCGTGGGAGCTGTCGCCAGAGCCGCGGCCCTACCGGAAAATGCTTCGCAGGCTGGCGCGGCGGCACCACGTGGGCGCCGGTGTGGCCGAGGCTGACGGCCGCCGGAAAGCCCGCAGCCCCACGGGCTGTGGGGCCACGTGAGCGGCTGCCAAAGAGCTTTCCAAGGAGGCATGGCTTTCCCTCCTGGCTCTTCGGGCGTGGGAGCTGTCGCCAGAGCCGCGGCCCTACCGGAAAATGCTTCGCAGGCTGGCGCGGCGGCGCCACGTGGGCGCCGGTGTCGCCGAGGCTGACGGCCGCCGGAAAGCTCGCAGCCCCACGCGCTGTGGGGCCACGCGAGCGGCTGCCAAAGAGCTTTCCAAGGAGGCACGGCTTTCCCTCCTGGCTCTTCGGGCGTGGGAGCTGTCGCCAGAGCCGTGGCCCTACCGGAAAATGCTTCGCAGGCTTGCGCGGCGGCGCCACGTGGGCGCCGGTGTCGCTGAGGCTGAAGGCCGCCGGAAAGACTGCAGCCCCCCGGGCTGTGGGGCCACGCGAGCGGCTGCCAAAGAGCTTTCCAAGGAGGCATGGCTTTCCCTCCTGGCTCTTCGGGCGTGGGAGCTGTCGCCAGAGCCGCGGCCCTACCGGAAAATGCTTCGCAGGCTGGCGCGGCGGCACCACGTGGGCGCCGGTGTGGCCGAGGCTGACGGCCGCCGGAAAGCCCGCAGCCCCACGGGCTGTGGGGCCACGTGAGCGGCTGCCAAAGAGCTTTCCAAGGAGGCATGGCTTTCCCTCCTGGCTCTTCGGGTGTGGGAGCTGTCGCCAGAGCCGCGGCCCTACCGGAAAATGCTTCGCAGGCTGACGCGGCGGCGCCATTTGGGTGCCGGTGGCGTCGAGGCTGACGGCCGCCGGTAAGCCCACAGCCCCACGGGCTGTGGGGCCACGCGAGCGGCTGCCAAAGAGCTTTCCAACGAGGCACGGCTTTCCCTCCTGGCTCTTCGGGCGTGGGAGCTGTCGCCAGAGCCGCGGCCCGACCGGAAAATGCTTCGCAGGGTGGCGCGGCGGCGCCACGTGGGCGCCGGCGTCGCCGAGGCTGACAGCCACTGGAAAGCCCGCAGCCCCACGGGCTGTGGGGCCACGCGAGCGCCTCCCAAAGAGCTTTCCAAGGAGGCACGGCTTTCCCTCCTGGCTCTTCGGGCGTGGGAGCTGTCGCCAGAGCTGCGGCCCTACCGGAAAATGCTTCGCAGGCTGGCGCGGCGGCGCCACGTGGTCGCAGGTGTCGCCGAGGCTGACGGCCGCCGGAAAGCCCGCAGCTCCACGGGCTGTGGGGCCACGCGAGCGGCTGCCAAAAAGCTTTCCAACGGGGCACGGCTTTCCCTCCTGGCTCTTCGGGCGTGGGAGCTGTCGCCAGAGCCGCGGCCCGACCGGAAAAAGCTTCGCAGGCTGGCGCGGCGGCGCCACGTGGGCGCCGGTGTCGCCGAGGCTGAAGGCCGCCGGAAAGCCTGCAGCCCCACGGGCTGTGGGGCCACGCGAGCGGCTGCCAAAGAGCTTTCCAAGGAGCCACGGCTTTCCCTCCTGGCTCTTCGGGCGTGGGAGCTGTCGCCAGAGCCGCGGCCCTACCGGAAAATTCTTCGCAGACTGGCGCGGCGGCGCCACGTGGGCGCCGGTGTGGCCGACGCTGACGGCCGCCGGAAAGCCCGCAGCCCCACGGGCTGTGGGGCCACGCGAGCGGCTGCCAAAAACCTTTCCAAGGAGGCACGGCTTTCCCTCCTGGCTCTTCGGGCGTGGGAGCTGTCGCCAGAGCCGCGGCCCTACCGGAAAATGCTTCGCAGGCTGGCGCGGGGGCACCATGTGGGCACCGCTGCCGCCGAGGCTGACGGCCGGCGGAAAGCGGGCAGCCCCAGGGGCTGTGGGGCCACGCGAGCGGCTGCCAAAGAGCTTTCCAACGAGGCACGGCTTTCCCGTCTGGCTCTTCGGGTGTGGGAGCTGTCGCCAGAGCCGCGGCTCTACCAGAAAATGCTTCGCAGGCTGGCGTGGCCGCGCCACGTGGTCGCAGGTGTCGCCGAGGGTGACGGCCGCCGGAAAGCCCGCAGCCCCACGGGCTGTGGGGCCACGCGAGCGGCTGCCAAAGAGCTTTCCAAGGAGGCACGGCTTTCCCTTCTGGCTCTTCGGGCGTGGGAGCTGTCGCCAGAGCCGCGGCCCTACCGGAAAATGCTTTGCAGGCTGGCGCGGCGGTGCCACGTGGGCGCCGGTGTCGCCGAGGCTGACGGCCGACGGAAAGCCGGCAGCCCCACGGGCTGTGGGGCCACGTGAGCGGCTGCCAAAGAGTTTTCCAACGAGGCACGGCTTTCCCTCCTGGCTCTTCGGGCGTGGGAGCTGTCCCCAGAGACGCGGCCCTACCGGAAAATGCTTCGCAGGCTGGCGTGGCGGCGCCACGTGTGCACCGGTGTCGCCGAGGCTGACGGCCGCCGGAAAGCCCGCAGCCCCACGGGCTGTGGGGCACGCGAGCGGCTGCCAAAGAGCTTTCCAACGAGGCACGGCTTTCCCTCCTGGCTCTTCGGGTGTGGGAGCTGTCGCCAGAGCCGCGGCCCTACCGGAAAATGCTTTGCAGGCTGACGCGGCGGCGCCATTTGGGTGCCGGTGGCGTCGAGGCTGACGGCCGCCGGTAAGCCCGCAGCCCCACGGGCTGTGAGGCCATGTGAGCGGCTGCCAAAGAGCTTTCCAACGAGGCACGGCTTTCCCTCCTGGCTCTTTGGGCGTGGGAGCTGTCGGCAGAGCCGCGGCCCTACCGGAAATTGCTTCGCAGGCTGGCGTGGCGGCGCCACGTGGGCGCCGGTGTCGCCGAGGCTGACAGCCACTGGAAAGCCCGCAGCCCCACGGGCTGTGGGGCCACGCGAGCGCCTGCCAAAGAGCTTTCCAAGGAGGCACGGCTTTCCCTCCTGGCTCTTCGGGCGTGGGAGCTGTCGCCAGAGCTGCGGCCCTACCGGAAAATGCTTCGCAGGCTGGCGCGGCGGCGCCACGTGGGCGCCGGTGTCGCCGAGGCTGACGGCCGCCGGAAAGCCCGCAGCTCCACGGGCTGTGGGGCCACGCGAGCATCTGCCAAAGAGCTTTCCAACGGGGCACGGCTTTCCCTCCTGGCTCTTCGGGCGTGGGAGCTGTCGCCAGAGCCGCGGCCCTACCGGAAAAAGCTTCGCAGGCTGGCGCGGCGACACCACGTGGGCGCCGGTGTCGCCGAGTCTGACGGCCGCCGGAAAGCCCGCAGCCCCACGGGCTGTGGGGCCACGCGAGCGGCTGCCAAAGAGCTTTCCAAGGAGGCACGGCTTTCCCTCCTGGCTCTTCGGGCGTGGGAGCTGTCGCCAGAGCCGTGGCCCTACCGGAAAATGCTTCGCAGGCTTGCGCGGCAGCGCCACGTGGGCACCGGTGTCGCTGAGGCTGAAGGCCGCCGGAAAGCCTGCAGCCCCACGGGCTGTGGGGCCACGCGAGCGGCTGCCAAAGAGCTTTCCAAGGAGGCACGGCTTTCCCTCCTGGCTCTTCGGGCGTGGGAGCTGTCGCCAGAGCCGCGGCCCTACCGGAAAATGCTTCGCAGGCTGGCGCGGCGGCACCACGTGGGCGCCGGTGTGGCCGAGGCTGACGGCCGCCGGAAAGCCCGCAGCCCCACGGGCTGTGGGGCCACGTGAGCGGCTGCCAAAGAGCTTTCCAAGGAGGCATGGCTTTCCCTCCTGGCTCTTCGGGCGTGGGAGCTGTCGCCAGAGCCGAAGCCCTACCGGAAAATGCTTTGCAGGCTGGCGCGGCGGCGCCACGTGGACGCCGTTGTCGCCGAGGCTGACGGCCGCCGGAAAGCTCGCAGCCCCACGCGCTGTGGGGCCACGCGAGCGGCTGCCAAAGAGCTTTCCAAGGAGGCACGGCTTTCCCTCTTGGCTCTTCGGGCGTGGGAGTTGTCGCCAGAGACGCGGCCCTACCGGAAAATGCTTCGCAGGCTAGCGCAGCAGCGCCACGTGGGCGCCGTTGTCGCCGAGGCTGACGGCCGCCGGAAAGCCCGCAGCCCCACGGGCTGTGGGGCCACGCGAGCGGCTGTCAAAGAGATTTCCAACGAGGCACTGCTTTCCCTCCTGGCTCTTCGGGTGTGGGAGCTGTCGCCAGATCCGCGGCCCTACCGGAAAATGCTTCGCAGGCTGGCGCGGCGGCACCATGTGGGCGCCGCTGCCGCCGAGGCTGACGGCCACCGGAAAGCCCGCAGCCCCACGGGCTGTGGGGCCACGCGAGCGGCTGCCAAAGAGCTTTCCAACGAGGCACGGCTTTCCCTCCTGGCTCTTCGGGCGTGGGAGCTGTCACCAGAGCCGCGGCCCTACCGGAAAATGTTTCGCAGGCTGGCGCGGCGGAGCCACGTGGGCGCTGGTGTCGCCGAGGCTGACGGCCGCCGGAAAGCCCGCAGCCCCACGGGCTGTGGGGCCACGCGAGCGGCTGCCAAAGAGCTTTCCAACGAGGCACGGCTTTTACTCCTGGCTCTTCGGGCGTCGGTGCTGTCGCCAGAGCCGCGGTTCTACCGGAAAATGCTTCGCAGGCTGGCGTGGCCGCGCCACGTGGGCGCCGTTTTCGCCGAGACTGACGGCCGCCGGAAAGCCCGCAGCCCCACGGGCTGTGGGGCCACGCGAGCGGCTGCCAAAGAGGTTTCCAACGAGGCACGGCTTTCCCGTCTGGCTCTTCGGGTGTGGGAGCTGTCGCCAGAGCCGCGGCCCTACCGGAAAATGCTTCGCAGGCTGGCGCGGGGGCGCCATGTGGGCACCGCTGCCGCCGAGGCTGACGGCCGCCGGAAAGCCCGCAGCCCCACGGGCTGTGGGGCCACGCGAGCGGCTGCCAAAGAGCTTTCCAAGGAGGCACGGCTTTCCCTCCTGGCTCTTCGGGTGTGGGAGCCGTCGCCAGAGCCGCGGCCCTACCGGAAAATGCTTCGCAGGCTGGCACGGGGGCGCCATGTGGGCGCCGCTGCCGCCGAGGCTGACGGCCACCGGAAAGCCCGCAGCCCCACGGGCTGTGGGGCCACGCGAGCGGCTGCCAAAAAGCTTTCCAAGGAGGCACGGCTTTCCCTCCTGGCTCTTCGGGCGTGGGAGCTGTCGCCAGAGACGCGGCCCTACCGGAAAATGCTTCGCAGGCTGGCGTCGCGGCGCCACGTGTGCGCCGGTGTCGCCGAGGCTGACGGCCGCCGGAAAGCCCGCAGCCCCAGGGGCTGTGGGGCCACGCGAGAGGCTGCCAAAGAGCTTTCCAACGAGGCACGGCTTTCCCTCCTGGCTCTTCGGGCGTGGGAGCTGTCGCCAGAGCCGCGGCCCTACCGGAAAATGCTTCGCAGGCTGGCGCAGCAGCGCCACGTGGGCGCCGTTGTCGCCGAGGCTGACGGCCGCCGGAAAGCCCGCAGCCCCACGGGCTGTGGGGCCACGCGAGCGGCTGTCAAAGAGCTTTCCAACGAGGCACGGCTTTCCCTCCTGGCTCTTCGGGCGTGGGAGCTGTCGCCAGAGCCGCGGCCCTACCGGAAAATGCTTCGCAGGCTGGCGCGGCGGCACCATGTGGGCGCTGCTGCCGCCGAGGCTGACGGCCACCAGAAAGCCCGCAGCCCCACGGGCTGTGGGGCCACGCGAGCGGCTGCCAAAGAGCTTTCCAACGAGGCACGGCTTTCCCTCCTGGCTCTTCGGGCGTGGGAGCTGTCGCCAGAGCCGCGGCCCTACCGGAAAATGTTTCGCAGGCTGGCGCGGCGGAGCCACGTGGGCGCTGGTGTCGCCGAGGCTGACGGCCGCCGGAAAGCCCGCAGCCCCACGGGCTGTGGGGCCACGCGAGCGGCTGCCAAAGAGCTTTCCAACGAGGCACGGCTTTTACTCCTGGCTCTTCGGGCGTCGGTGCTGTCGCCAGAGCCGCGGTTCTACCGGAAAATGCTTCGCAGGCTGGCGTGGCCGCGCCACGTGGGCGCCGTTTTCGCCGAGACTGACGGCCGCCGGAAAGCCCGCAGCCCCACGGGCTGTGGGGCCACGCGAGCGGCTGCCAAAGAGCTTTCCAACGAGGCACGGCTTTCCCGTCTGGCTCTTCGGGTGTGGGAGCTGTCGCCAGAGCCGCGGCCCTACCGGAAAATGCTTCGCAGGCTGGCGCGGGGGGCGCCATGTGGGCGCCGCTGCCGCCGAGGCTGGCGGCCGCCGGAAAGCCCGCAACCCCACGGGCTGTGGGGCCACGCGAGCGGCTGCCAAAAAGCTTTCCAAGGAGGCACGGCTTTCCCTCCTGGCTCTTCGGGCGTGGGAGCTGTCGCCAGAGACGCGGCCCTACCGGAAAATGCTTCGCAGGCTGGCGTCGCCGCGCCACGTGTGCGCCGGTGTCGCCGAGGCTGACGGCCGCCGGAAAGCCCGCAGCCCCACGGGCTGTGGAGCCACGCGAGCGGCTGCCAAAGAGCTTTCCAACGAGGCACGGCTTTCCGTCCTGGCTCTTCGGGCGTGGGAGCTGTCGCCAGAGCCGCGGCCCTACCGGAAAATGCTTCGCAGTCTGGCGCGGCGGCGCCATTTGGGTGCCGGTGGCATCGAGGCTGACGGCCGCCGGTAAGCCCGCAGCCCCACGGGCTGTGGGGCCACGCGAGCGGCTGCCAAAGAGCTTTCCAACGAGGCACGGCTTTCCCTCCTGGCTCTTCGGGCGTGGGAGCTGTCGCCAGAGCCGCGGCCCTATTGGAAAATGCTTCGCAGGCTGGCGCGGCGGCGCCACGTGGGCGCCGTTTTCGCCGAGACTGACGGCCGCCGGAAAGCCCGCAGCCCCATGGGCTGTGGGGCCACGCGAGCGGCTGCCAAAGAGCTTTCCAACGAGGCACGGCTTTCCCGTCTGGCTCTTCGGGCGTGGGAGCTGTCGCCAGAGCCGCGGACCTACCGGAAAATGCTTCGCAGGCTGGCGCGGCGGCGCCATGTGGGCACCGCTGCCGCCGAGGCTGACGGCCGCCGGAAAGCCCGCAGCCCCACGGGCTGTGGGGCCACGCGAGCGGCTGCCAAAGAGCTTTCCAAGGAGGCACGGCTTTCCCTCCTGGCTCTTCGGGTGTGGGAGCCGTCGCCAGAGCCGCGGCCCTACCGGAAAATGCTTCGCAGGCTGGCGCGGGGGCGCCATGTGGGCGCCGCTGCCGCCGAGGCTGACGGCCGCCGGAAAGCCCGCAGCCCCACGGGCTGTGGGGCCACGCGAGCGGCTGCCAAAAAGCTTTCCAAGGAGGCACGGCTTTCCCTCCTGGCTCTTCGGGCGTGGGAGCTGTCGCCAGAGCCGCGGCCCTACCGGAAAATGCTTCGCAGGCTGGCGTCGCGGCGCCACGTGAGCGCCGGTGTCGCCGAGGCTGACGGCCGCCGGAAAGCCCGCAGCCCCACGGGCTGTGGGGCCACGCGAGCGGCTGCCAAAGAGCTTTCCAACGAGGCACGGCTTTCCCTCCTGGCTCTTCGGGCGTGGGAGCTGTCGCCAGAGCCGCGGCCCTACCGGAAAATGCTTCGCAGGCTGGCGCGGGGGCGCCATGTGGGCACCGCTGCCGCCGAGTCTGACGGCCGCCGGAAAGCCCGCAGCCCCACGGGCTGTGGGGCCACGCGAGCGGCTGCCAAAGAGCTTTCCAAGGAGGCACGGCTTTCCCTCCTGGCTCTTCGGGCGTGGGAGCTGTCGCCAGAGCCGTGGCCCTACCGGAAAATGCTTCGCAGGCTTGCGCGGCGGCGCCACGTGGGCGCCGTTTTCGCCGAGACTGACGGCCGCCGGAAAGCCCGCAGCCCCACGGGCTGTGGGGCCACGCGAGCGGCTGCCAAAGAGCTTTCCAACGAGGCACGGCTTTCCCTCCTGGCTCTTCGGGTGTGGGAGCTGTCGCCAGAGCCGCGGCCCTACCGGAAAATGCTTCGCAGGCTGGCGCGGGGGCGCCATGTGGGCACCGCTGCCGCCGAGGCTGACGGCCGCCGGAAAGCCCGAAGCCCCACGGGCTGTGGGGCCACGCGAGCGGCTGCCAAAGAGCTTTCCAAGGAGGCACGGCTTTCCCTCCTGGCTCTTCGGGTGTGGGAGCCGTCGCCAGAGCCGCGGCCCTACCGGAAAATGCTTCGCAGGCTGGCGCGGGGGCGCCATGTGGGCGCCGCTGCCGCCGAGGCTGACGGCCGCCGGAAAGCCCGCAGCCCCACGGGCTGTGGGGCCACGCGAGCGGCTGCCAAAAAGCTTTCCAAGGAGGCACGGCTTTCCCTCCTGGCTCTTCGGGCGTGGGAGCTGTCGCCAGAGACGCGGCCCTACCGGAAAATGCTTCGCAGGCTGGCGTCGCGGCGCCACGTGTGCGCCGGTGTCGCCGAGGCTGACGGCCGCCGGAAAGCCCGCAGCCCCACGGGCTGTGGGGCCACGCGAGCGGCTGCCAAAGAGCTTTCCAACGAGGCACGGCTTTCCCTCTTGGCTCTTCGGGCGTGGGAGCTGTCGCCAGAGCCGCGGCCCGACCGGAAAATGCTTCGCAGGCTGGCGCGGCGGCGCCATGTGGGCACCGCTGCCGCCGAGGCTGACGGCCGCCGGAAAGCCCGCAGCCCCACGGGCTGTGAGGCCACGTGAGCGGCTGCCAAAGAGCTTTCCAAGGAGGCACGGCTTTCCCTCCTGGCTCTTCGGGCGTGGGAGCTGTCGCCAGAGACGCGGCCCTACCGGAAAATGCTTCGCAGGCTGGCGTCGCGGCGCCACGTGTGCGCCGGTTTCGCCGAGGCTGACGGCCGCCGGAAAGCCCGCAGCCCCACGGGCTGTGGGGCCACGCGAGCGGCTGCCAAAGAGCTTTCCAACGAGGCACGGCTTTCCCTCCTGGCTCTTCGGGCGTGGGAGCTGTCGCCAGAGCCGCGGCCCTACCGGAAAATGCTTCGCAGGCTGGCGCGGGGGCGCCATGTGGGCACCGCTGCCGCCGAGGCTGACGGCTGCCGGAAAGCCCGCAGCCCCACGGGCTGTGGAGCAACGCGAGCGGCTGCCAAAGAGCTTTCCAAGGAGGCACGGCTTTCCCTCCTGGCTCTTCGGGTGTGGGAGCCGTCGCCAGAGCCGCGGCCCTACCGGAAAATGCTTCGCAGGCTGGCGTGGCGGCACCACGTGTGCGCCGGTGTCGCCGAGGCTGACGGCCGCCGGAAAGCCCGCAGCCCCACGGGCTGTGGGGCCACGCGAGCGGCTGCCAAAGAGCTTTCCAAGGAGGCACGGCTTTCCCTCCTGGCTCTTCGGGTGTGGGAGCCGTCGCCAGAGCCGCGGCCCTACCGGAAAATGCTTCGCAGGCTGGCGTGGCGGCACCACGTGTGCGCCGGTGTCGCCGAGGCTGACGGCCGTCGGAAAGCCCGCAGCCCCACGGGCTGTGGGGCACGCGAGCGGCTGCCAAAGAGCTTTCCAACGAGACACGGCTTTCCCTCCTGGCTCTTCGGGCGTGGGAGCCGTCGCCAGAGCCGCGGCCCTACCGGAAAATGCTTCGCAGGCTGGCGCGGGGGCGCCATGTGGGCGCCGCTGCCGCCGAGGCTGACGGCCGCCGGAAAGCCCGCAGCCCCACGGGCTGTGGAGCAACGCGAGCGGCTGCCAAAGAGCTTTCCAAGGAGGCACGGCTTTCCCTCCTGGCTCTTCGGGTGTGGGAGCCGTCGCCAGAGCCGCGGCCCTACCGGAAAATGCTTCGCAGGCTGGCGTGGCGGCACCACGTGTGCGCCGGTGTCGCCGAGGCTGACGGCCGCCGGAAAGCCCGCAGCCCCACGGGCTGTGGGGCACGCGAGCGGCTGCCAAAGAGCTTTCCAACGAGACACGGCTTTCCCTCCTGGCTCTTCGGGCGTGGGAGCTGTCGCCAGAGCCGCGGCCCTACCGGAAAGTGCTTCGCAGGCTGGCGCGGCGGCGCCATTTGGGTGCCGGTGTCGTCGAGGCTGACGGCCGCCGGTAAGCCCGCAGCCCCACGGGCTGTGGGGCCACGCGAGCGCCTGCCAAAGAGCTTTCCAAGGAGGCACGGCTTTCCCTCCTGGCTCTTCGGGCGTGGGAGCTGTCGCCAGAGCCGCGGCCCTACCGGAAAATGCTTCACAGTCTGGCGACTCGGCGCCACGTGGGCGCCGGTGTCGCCGAGGCTGACGGCCGCCGGAAAGCCCGCAGCCCCACGGGCTGTGGGGCCACGCGAGCGGCTGCCAAAGAGCTTTCCAAGGAGGCACGGCTTTCCCTCCTGGCTGTTCGGGTGTGGGAGCTGTCGCCAGAGCCGCGGCCCGACCGGAAAATGCTTCGCAGGCTGGCGCGGCGGCGCCACGTGGGCGCCGGTGTCGCCGAGGCTGACGGCCGCCGGAAAGCCCGCAGCTCCACGGGCTGTGGGGCCACGCGAGCAGCTGCCAAAGAGCTTTCCAAGGAGGCACGGCTTTCCCTCCTGGCTCTTCGGGCGTGGGAGCTGTCGCCAGAGACGCGGCCCTACCGGAAAATGCTTCGCAGGCTGGCGTCGCGGCGCCACGTGTGCACCGGTTTCGCCGAGGCTGACGGCCGCCGGAAAGCCCGCAGCCCCACGGGCTGTGGGGCCACGCGAGCGGCTGCCAAAGAGCTTTCCAACGAGGCACGGCTTTCCCTCCTGGCTCTTCGGGCGTGGGAGCTGTCGCCAGAGCCGCGGCCCTACCGGAAAATGCTTCGCAGGCTGGCGCGGGGGGCGCCATGTGGGCACCGCTGCCGCCGAGGCTGACGGCTGCCGGAAAGCCCGCAGCCCCACGGGCTGTGGAGCAACGCGAGCGGCTGCCAAAGAGCTTTCCAAGGAGGCACGGCTTTCCCTCCTGGCTCTTCGGGTGTGGGAGCCGTCGCCAGAGCCGCGGCCCTACCGGAAAATGCTTCGCAGGCTGGCGTGGCGGCACCACGTGTGCGCCGGTGTCGCCGAGGCTGACGGCCGCCGGAAAGCCCGCAGCCCCACGGGCTGTGGGGCCACGCGAGCGGCTGCCAAAGAGCTTTCCAAGGAGGCACGGCTTTCCCTCCTGGCTCTTCGGGTGTGGGAGCCGTCGCCAGAGCCGCGGCCCTACCGGAAAATGCTTCGCAGGCTGGCGTGGCGGCACCACGTGTGCGCCGGTGTCGCCGAGGCTGACGGCCGTCGGAAAGCCCGCAGCCCCACGGGCTGTGGGGCACGCGAGCGGCTGCCAAAGAGCTTTCCAACGAGACACGGCTTTCCCTCCTGGCTCTTCGGGCGTGGGAGCCGTCGCCAGAGCCGCGGCCCTACCGGAAAATGCTTCGCAGGCTGGCGCGGGGGCGCCATGTGGGCGCCGCTGCCGCCGAGGCTGACGGCCGCCGGAAAGCCCGCAGCCCCACGGGCTGTGGAGCAACGCGAGCGGCTGCCAAAGAGCTTTCCAAGGAGGCACGGCTTTCCCTCCTGGCTCTTCGGGTGTGGGAGCCGTCGCCAGAGCCGCGGCCCTACCGGAAAATGCTTCGCAGGCTGGCGTGGCGGCACCACGTGTGCGCCGGTGTCGCCGAGGCTGACGGCCGCCGGAAAGCCCGCAGCCCCACGGGCTGTGGGGCACGCGAGCGGCTGCCAAAGAGCTTTCCAACGAGACACGGCTTTCCCTCCTGGCTCTTCGGGCGTGGGAGCTGTCGCCAGAGCCGCGGCCCTACCGGAAAGTGCTTCGCAGGCTGGCGCGGCGGCGCCATTTGGGTGCCGGTGTCGTCGAGGCTGACGGCCGCCGGTAAGCCCGCAGCCCCACGGGCTGTGGGGCCACGCGAGCGCCTGCCAAAGAGCTTTCCAAGGAGGCACGGCTTTCCCTCCTGGCTCTTCGGGCGTGGGAGCTGTCGCCAGAGCCGCGGCCCTACCGGAAAATGCTTCACAGTCTGGCGACTCGGCGCCACGTGGGCGCCGGTGTCGCCGAGGCTGACGGCCGCCGGAAAGCCCGCAGCCCCACGGGCTGTGGGGCCACGCGAGCGGCTGCCAAAGAGCTTTCCAAGGAGGCACGGCTTTCCCTCCTGGCTGTTCGGGTGTGGGAGCTGTCGCCAGAGCCGCGGCCCGACCAGAAAATGCTTCGCAGGCTGGCGCGGCGGCGCCACGTGGGCGCCGGTGTCGCCGAGGCTGACGGCCGCCGGAAAGCCCGCAGCTCCACGGGCTGTGGGGCCACGCGAGCAGCTGCCAAAGAGCTTTCCAAGGAGGCACGGCTTTCCCTCCTGGCTCTTCGGGTGTGGGAGCCGTCGCCAGAGCCACGGCCCTACCGGAAAATGCTTCGCAGGCTGGCGCGGGGGCGCCATGTGGGCGCCGCTGCCGCCGAGGCTGACGGCCGCCGGAAAGCCCGCAGCCCCACGGGCTGTGGGGCCACGCGAGCGGCTGCCAAAAAGCTTTCCAAGGAGGCACGGCTTTCCCTCCTGGCTCTTCGGGCGTGGGAGCTGTCGCCAGAGCCGCGGCCCTACCGGAAAATGCTTCGCAGGCTGGCGTCGCGGCGCCACGTGTGCGCCGGTGTCGCCGAGGCTGACGGCCGCCGGAAAGCCCGCAGCCCCACGGGCTGTGGGGCCACGCGAGCGGCTGCCAAAGAGCTTTCCAACGAGGCACGGCTTTCCCTCCTGGCTCTTCGGGCGTGGGAGCTGTCGCCAGAGCCGCGGCCCTACCGGAAAATGCTTCGCCGGCTGGCGCGGGGGCGCCATGTGGGCACCGCTGCCGCCGAGGCTGACGGCCGCCGGAAAGCCCGCAGCCCCACGGGTTGTGGGGCAACGCGAGCGGCTGCCAAAGAGCTTTCCAACGAGGCACGGCTTTCCCTCCTGGCTCTTCGGGCGTGGGAGCTGTCGCCAGAGACGCGGCCCTACCGGAAAATGCTTCGCAGGCTGGCGTCGCGGCGCCACGTGTGCGCCGGTGTCGCCGAGGCTGACGGCCGCCGGAAAGCCCGCAGCCCCACGGGCTGTGGGGCCACGCGAGCGGCTGCCAAAGAGCTTTCCAACGAGGCACGGCTTTCCGTCCTGGCTCTTCGGGCGTGGGAGCTGTCGCCAGAGCCGCGGCCCTACCGGAAAATGCTTCGCAGGCTGGCGCGGCGGCGCCATTTGGGTGCCGGTGGCATCGAGGCTGACGGCCGCCGGTAAGCCCGCAGCCCCACGGGCTGTGGGGCCACGCGAGCGGCTGCCAAAGAGCTTTCCAACGAGGCACGGCTTTCCCTCCTGGCTCTTCGGGCGTGGGAGCTGTCGCCAGAGCCGCTGCCCTACTGGAAAATGCTTCGCAGGCTGGCGCGGCGGCGCCACGTGGGCGCCGTTTTCGCCGAGACTGACGGCCGCCGGAAAGCCCGCAGCCCCACGGGCTGTGGGGCCACGCGAGCGGCTGCCAAAGAGCTTTCCAACGAGGCACGGCTTTCCCTCTTGGCTCTTCGGGCGTGGGAGCTGTCGCCAGAGCCGCGGCCCGACCGGAAAATGCTTCGCAGGCTGGCGCGGCGGCGCCATGTGGGCACCGCTGCCGCCGAGGCTGACGGCCGCCGGAAAGCCCGCAGCCCCACGGGCTGTGAGGCCACGTGAGCGGCTGCCAAAGAGCTTTCCAAGGAGGCACGGCTTTCCCTCCTGGCTCTTCGGGCGTGGGAGCTGTCGCCAGAGACGCGGCCCTACCGGAAAATGCTTCGCAGGCTGGCGTCGCGGCGCCACGTGTGCGCCGGTTTCGCCGAGGCTGACGGCCGCCGGAAAGCCCGCAGCCCCACGGGCTGTGGGGCCACGCGAGCGGCTGCCAAAGAGCTTTCCAACGAGGCACGGCTTTCCCTCCTGGCTCTTCGGGCGTGGGAGCTGTCGCCAGAGCCGCGGCCCTACCGGAAAATGCTTCGCAGGCTGGCGCGGGGGCGCCATGTGGGCACCGCTGCCGCCGAGGCTGACGGCTGCCGGAAAGCCCGCAGCCCCACGGGCTGTGGAGCAACGCGAGCGGCTGCCAAAGAGCTTTCCAAGGAGGCACGGCTTTCCCTCCTGGCTCTTCGGGTGTGGGAGCCGTCGCCAGAGCCGCGGCCCTACCGGAAAATGCTTCGCAGGCTGGCGTGGCGGCACCACGTGTGCGCCGGTGTCGCCGAGGCTGACGGCCGCCGGAAAGCCCGCAGCCCCACGGGCTGTGGGGCCACGCGAGCGGCTGCCAAAGAGCTTTCCAAGGAGGCACGGCTTTCCCTCCTGGCTCTTCGGGTGTGGGAGCCGTCGCCAGAGCCGCGGCCCTACCGGAAAATGCTTCGCAGGCTGGCGTGGCGGCACCACGTGTGCGCCGGTGTCGCCGAGGCTGACGGCCGTCGGAAAGCCCGCAGCCCCACGGGCTGTGGGGCACGCGAGCGGCTGCCAAAGAGCTTTCCAACGAGACACGGCTTTCCCTCCTGGCTCTTCGGGCGTGGGAGCCGTCGCCAGAGCCGCGGCCCTACCGGAAAATGCTTCGCAGGCTGGCGCGGGGGCGCCATGTGGGCGCCGCTGCCGCCGAGGCTGACGGCCGCCGGAAAGCCCGCAGCCCCACGGGCTGTGGAGCAACGCGAGCGGCTGCCAAAGAGCTTTCCAAGGAGGCACGGCTTTCCCTCCTGGCTCTTCGGTTGTGGGAGCCGTCGCCAGAGCCGCGGCCCTACCGGAAAATGCTTCGCAGGCTGGCGTGGCGGCACCACGTGTGCGCCGGTGTCGCCGAGGCTGACGGCCGCCGGAAAGCCCGCAGCCCCACGGGCTGTGGGGCACGCGAGCGGCTGCCAAAGAGCTTTCCAACGAGACACGGCTTTCCCTCCTGGCTCTTCGGGCGTGGGAGCTGTCGCCAGAGCCGCGGCCCTACCGGAAAGTGCTTCGCAGGCTGGCGCGGCGGCGCCATTTGGGTGCCGGTGTCGTCGAGGCTGACGGCCGCCGGTAAGCCCGCAGCCCCACGGGCTGTGGGGCCACGCGAGCGCCTGCCAAAGAGCTTTCCAAGGAGGCACGGCTTTCCCTCCTGGCTCTTCGGGCGTGGGAGCTGTCGCCAGAGCCGCGGCCCTACCGGAAAATGCTTCACAGTCTGGCGACTCGGCGCCACGTGGGCGCCGGTGTCGCCGAGGCTGACGGCCGCCGGAAAGCCCGCAGCCCCACGGGCTGTGGGGCCACGCGAGCGGCTGCCAAAGAGCTTTCCAAGGAGGCACGGCTTTCCCTCCTGGCTGTTCGGGTGTGGGAGCTGTCGCCAGAGCCGCGGCCCGACCGGAAAATGCTTCGCAGGCTGGCGCGGCGGCGCCACGTGGGCGCCGGTGTCGCCGAGGCTGACGGCCGCCGGAAAGCCCGCAGCTCCACGGGCTGTGGGGCCACGCGAGCAGCTGCCAAAGAGCTTTCCAAGGAGGCACGGCTTTCCCTCCTGGCTCTTCGGGCGTGGGAGCTGTCGCCAGAGACGCGGCCCTACCGGAAAATGCTTCGCAGGCTGGCGTCGCGGCGCCACGTGTGCGCCGGTTTCGCCGAGGCTGACGGCCGCCGGAAAGCCCGCAGCCCCACGGGCTGTGGGGCCACGCGAGCGGCTGCCAAAGAGCTTTCCAACGAGGCACGGCTTTCCCTCCTGGCTCTTCGGGCGTGGGAGCTGTCGCCAGAGCCGCGGCCCTACCGGAAAATGCTTCGCAGGCTGGCGCGGGGGCGCCATGTGGGCACCGCTGCCGCCGAGGCTGACGGCTGCCGGAAAGCCCGCAGCCCCACGGGCTGTGGAGCAACGCGAGCGGCTGCCAAAGAGCTTTCCAAGGAGGCACGGCTTTCCCTCCTGGCTCTTCGGGTGTGGGAGCCGTCGCCAGAGCCGCGGCCCTACCGGAAAATGCTTCGCAGGCTGGCGTGGCGGCACCACGTGTGCGCCGGTGTCGCCGAGGCTGACGGCCGCCGGAAAGCCCGCAGCCCCACGGGCTGTGGGGCCACGCGAGCGGCTGCCAAAGAGCTTTCCAAGGAGGCACGGCTTTCCCTCCTGGCTCTTCGGGTGTGGGAGCCGTCGCCAGAGCCGCGGCCCTACCGGAAAATGCTTCGCAGGCTGGCGTGGCGGCACCACGTGTGCGCCGGTGTCGCCGAGGCTGACGGCCGTCGGAAAGCCCGCAGCCCCACGGGCTGTGGGGCACGCGAGCGGCTGCCAAAGAGCTTTCCAACGAGACACGGCTTTCCCTCCTGGCTCTTCGGGCGTGGGAGCCGTCGCCAGAGCCGCGGCCCTACCGGAAAATGCTTCGCAGGCTGGCGCGGGGGCGCCATGTGGGCGCCGCTGCCGCCGAGGCTGACGGCCGCCGGAAAGCCCGCAGCCCCACGGGCTGTGGAGCAACGCGAGCGGCTGCCAAAGAGCTTTCCAAGGAGGCACGGCTTTCCCTCCTGGCTCTTCGGGTGTGGGAGCCGTCGCCAGAGCCGCGGCCCTACCGGAAAATGCTTCGCAGGCTGGCGTGGCGGCACCACGTGTGCGCCGGTGTCGCCGAGGCTGACGGCCGCCGGAAAGCCCGCAGCCCCACGGGCTGTGGGGCACGCGAGCGGCTGCCAAAGAGCTTTCCAACGAGACACGGCTTTCCCTCCTGGCTCTTCGGGCGTGGGAGCTGTCGCCAGAGCCGCGGCCCTACCGGAAAGTGCTTCGCAGGCTGGCGCGGCGGCGCCATTTGGGTGCCGGTGTCGTCGAGGCTGACGGCCGCCGGTAAGCCCGCAGCCCCACGGGCTGTGGGGCCACGCGAGCGCCTGCCAAAGAGCTTTCCAAGGAGGCACGGCTTTCCCTCCTGGCTCTTCGGGCGTGGGAGCTGTCGCCAGAGCCGCGGCCCTACCGGAAAATGCTTCACAGTCTGGCGACTCGGCGCCACGTGGGCGCCGGTGTCGCCGAGGCTGACGGCCGCCGGAAAGCCCGCAGCCCCACGGGCTGTGGGGCCACGCGAGCGGCTGCCAAAGAGCTTTCCAAGGAGGCACGGCTTTCCCTCCTGGCTGTTCGGGTGTGGGAGCTGTCGCCAGAGCCGCGGCCCGACCGGAAAATGCTTCGCAGGCTGGCGCGGCGGCGCCACGTGGGCGCCGGTGTCGCCGAGGCTGACGGCCGCCGGAAAGCCCGCAGCTCCACGGGCTGTGGGGCCACGCGAGCAGCTGCCAAAGAGCTTTCCAAGGAGGCACGGCTTTCCCTCCTGGCTCTTCGGGTGTGGGAGCCGTCGCCAGAGCCACGGCCCTACCGGAAAATGCTTCGCAGGCTGGCGCGGGGGCGCCATGTGGGCGCCGGTGTCGCCGAGGCTGACGGCCGCCGGAAAGCCCGCAGCCCCACGGGCTGTGGGGCCACGCGAGCGGCTGCCAAAAAGCTTTCCAAGGAGGCACGGCTTTCCCTCCTGGCTCTTCGGGCGTGGGAGCTGTCGCCAGAGCCGCGGCCCTACCGGAAAATGCTTCGCAGGCTGGCGTCGCGGCGCCACGTGTGCGCCGGTGTCGCCGAGGCTGACGGCCGCCGGAAAGCCCGCAGCCCCACGGGCTGTGGGGCCACGCGAGCGGCTGCCAAAGAGCTTTCCAACGAGGCACGGCTTTCCCTCCTGGCTCTTCGGGCGTGGGAGCTGTCGCCAGAGCCGCGGCCCTACCGGAAAATGCTTCGCCGGCTGGCGCGGGGGCGCCATGTGGGCACCGCTGCCGCCGAGGCTGACGGCCGCCGGAAAGCCCGCAGCCCCACGGGTTGTGGGGCAACGCGAGCGGCTGCCAAAGAGCTTTCCAACGAGGCACGGCTTTCCCTCCTGGCTCTTCGGGTGTGGGAGCCGTCGCCAGAGCCGCGGCCCTACTGGAAAATGCTTCGCAGGCTGGCGTGGCGGCACCACGTGTGCGCCGGTGTCGCCGAGGCTGACGGCCGCCGGAAAGCTCGCAGCCCCACGGGCTGTGGGGCACGCGAGCGGCTGCCAAAGAGCTTTCCAACGAGACACGGCTTTCCCTCCTGGCTCTTCGGGCGTGGGAGCTGTCGCCAGAGCCGCGGCCCTACCGAAAGTGCTTCGCAGGCTGGCGCGGCGGCGCCATTTGGGTGCCGGTGTCGTCGAGGCTGACGGCCGCCGGTAAGCCCGCAGCCCCACGGGCTGTGGGGCCACGCGAGCGGCTGCCAAAGAGCTTTCCAAGGAGGCACGGCTTTCCCTCCTGGCTGTTCGGGTGTGGGAGCTGTCGCCAGAGCCGCGGCCCTACCGGAAAATTCTTCGCAGGCTGGCGCGGCGGCGCCACGTGGGCGCCGGTGTCGCCGAGGCTGACGGCCGCCGGAAAGCCCGCAGCTCCACGGGCTGTGGGCCACGCGAGCAGCTGCCAAAGAGCTTTCCAACGGGGCACGGCTTTCCCTCCTGGCTCTTCGGGCGTGGGAGCTGTCGCAAGAGCCGCGGCCCGACCGGAAAAAGCTTCGCAGGCTGGCGCGGCGGCGCCACGTCGGTGCCGGTGTCGCTGAGGCTGACGGCCGCCGGAAAGCCCGCAGCCCCACGGGCTGTGGGGCCACGCGAGCGGCTGCCAAAGAGCTTTCCAAGGGGGCACGGCTTTCCCTCCTGGCTCTTCGGGCGTGGGAGCTGTCGCCAGAGCCGTGGCCCTACCGGAAAATGCTTCGCAGGCTTGCGCGGCGGCGCCACGTGGGCGCCGTTTTTGCCGAGACTGAAGGCCGCCGGAAAAGCCCGCAGCCCCACGGGCTGTGGGGCCACGCGAGCGGCTGCCAAAGAGCTTTCCAACGAGGCACGTCTTTCCCGTCTGGCTCTTCGGGTGTGGGAGCTGTCGCCAGAGCCGCGGCCCTACCGGAAAATGCTTCGCAGGCTGGCGCGGGGGCGCCATGTGGGCACCGCTGCCGCCGAGGCTGACGGCCGCCGGAAAGCCCGCAGCCCCACGGGCTGTGGGGCCACGCGAGCGGCTGCCAAAGAGCTTTCCAAGGAGGCACGGCTTTCCCTCCTGGCTCTTCGGGTGTGGGAGCCGTCGCCAGAGCCGCGGCCCTACCGGAAAATGCTTCGCAGGCTGGCGCGGGGGCGCCATGTGGGCGCCGCTGCCGCCGAGGCTGGCGGCCGCCGGAAAGCCCGCAGCCCCACGGGCTGTGGGGCCACGCGAGCGGCTGCCAAAAAGCTTTCCAAGGAGGCACGGCTTTCCCTCCTGGCTCTTCGGGCGTGGGAGCTGTCGCCAGAGACGCGGCCCTACCGGAAAATGCTTCGCAGGCTGGCGTCGCGGCGCCACGTGTGCGCCGGTGTCGCCGAGGCTGACGGCCGCCGGAAAGCCCGCAGCCCCACGGGCTGTGGGGCCACGCGAGCGGCTGCCAAAGAGCTTTCCATCGAGGCACGGCTTTCCGTCCTGGCTCTTCGGGCGTGGGAGCTGTCGCCAGAGCCGCGGCCCTACCGGAAAATGCTTCGCAGGCTGGCGCGGCGGCGCCATTTGGGTGCCGGTGGCATCGAGGCTGACGGCCGCCGGTAAGCCCGCAGCGCCACGGGCTGTGGGGCCACGCGAGCGGCTGCCAAAGAGCTTTCCAACGAGGCACGGCTTTCCCTCCTGGCTCTTCGGGCGTGGGAGCTGTCGCCAGAGCCGCTGCCCTAATGGAAAATGCTTCTCAGGCTGGCGCGGCGGCGCCACGTGGGCGCCGTTTTCGCCGAGACTGACGGCCGCCGGAAAGCCCGCAGCCCCACGGGCTGTGGGGCCACGCGAGCGGCTGCCAAAGAGCTTTCCAACGAGGCACGGCTTTCCCTCTTGGCTCTTCGGGCGTGGGAGCTGTCGCCAGAGCCGCGGCCCTACCGGAAAATGCTTCGCAGGCTGGCGCGGCGGCGCCATGTGGGCACCGCTGCCGCCGAGGCTGACGGCCTCCGGAAAGCCCGCAGCCCCACGGGCTGTGGGGCCACGCGAGCGGCTGCCAAAGAGCTTTCCAAGGAGGCACGGCTTTCCCTCCTGGCTCTTCGGGTGTGGGAGCCGTCGCCAGAGCCGCGGCCCTACCGGAAAATGCTTCGCAGGCTGGCGCGGGGGCGCCATGTGGGCGCCGCTGCCGCCGAGGCTGACGGCCGCCGGAAAGCCCGCAGCCCCACGGGCTGTGGGGCCACGCGAGCGGCTGCCAAAGAGCTTTCCAACGAGGCACGGCTTTCCCTCCTGGCTCTTCGGGCGTGGGAGCTGTCGCCAGAGACGCGGCCCTACCGGAAAATGCTTCGCAGGCTGGCGTCGCGGCGCCACGTGTGCGCCGGTTTCGCCGAGGCTGACGGCCGCCGGAAAGCCCGCAGCCCCACGGGCTGTGGGGCCACGCGAGCGGCTGCCAAAGAGCTTTCCAAGGAGGCACGGCTTTCCCTCCTGGCTCTTCGGGCGTGGGAGCTGTCGCCAGAGCCGCGGCCCTACC
>NW_026529924.1:0-29136 GCF_028500815.1 Rissa tridactyla
CCTTATGTCCCCCCCCGTGTCCCTCTTCTCCCCCCCGTTTTCCCCCATGCCCCCCCCCCCACCCCCACCCCACCCGGGGGTCCCCCGCTCCTGGGATCCCCTGACGTCACCCGGGACCCCCCCCCCATTACGTCATGACCCCGCCCCGACCCCGCCCCGGCAGCGAACGGACGGAGCCACCGAGCGGGGACCGACCCGTCGGAGGGACCGAACCCCCCCCGCCCACGAAAGACCCGAACCCCCCCGAGAAGAGCCCAAAACCCCGAAAGGATCCGAACCCCGAAAGGACCCGAACCCGCCCAAAAGGACCCAAACTCCCCGCAGGGACCCGACCCCCCCCCCCCCCCCGCGAAAGGATCCGAATCTGAAGGACCCGACCCGCCCAGAAGGATCCAAACTCCCCGAAAGGACCCGAACCCGCCCGAAAGGACCGAACCTCCCCGGAGAGACCCCGAACCCTCCCGAAAAGAGCCGAACCCACCCAAAAGGACCTAAAGTCACCGAAAGGACCCGAACCCCCCCCCCCGGAGAGACCCGAACCTCCCCGAAAGGAGCCGAAAAACCCCCCGAAAGGAGCGCGGAACCCTCCCCAAAGGAGCTAAAGTCCCCGAAAGGGACCCGAACCCGCCCAAAAGGCCCCGAACCCACTTGGGTGAGTGCTGGGACTGACCCGCGGGGGGGGGGGGGGGCGGGGTCCTCGGTTGGGGGGGGGGGGGCACAATTTGTGGGGTCCCGAGTACCCGGGGTGCCCCTCGCTTCCCCCCCCCCCCCACCTTTCCTGGACCCCTGGGTGTCCCCCCCCCCAGGGTGTTCCCCCCCCCCAAAGGGTGTGTGTCCCCCCCCGGGATGTGTGTCCCCCCCCCCCCACAGGATGCAGCCAGCGCCCAGGCGGGGGCGGGGCGCCCCCCCCCTTCCCCCCCCCCCCCCCCCCCCGCCCTTCCATCCTGGAAGTGGGGGGGGGGGCGGGATGGGGAAGGAGATTCTCCAGGGCCTTATATGGGCACAGCCCCAGCGCCCCCCCCCGGCTGGGCCCGCAGTGCTGGCCCCCCCCCCCAGACCCCCCGCCCCCCCACCCGCCCCCCGACCCCTCCCCCCCAGCCCCCCCCCCACTACCTCCCCCGCCCCCAACTCCCCCAAAGCCCCCTGAAACCCCCCCCCAGCCCCCAAATCCCTCCGACCCCCCAACCCCGAACTCCCCCCGACCCCCCCCCAAGCCCCCCCAACACCCCAAAATCCCCCAACTCCCCCAACCCCCCAAACCCCCCCGACCCCCCCCAAAACCACCGAACTCCCCCCAAAACCCCCCAACTCCCCCGACCCCCCAAAGCCCCCAACTCCCCAAAACACCTCCCACCCCCTGACCCCCGACCCCCCAACCCCTGAAAACCCCCCCAAAACCCCCAACTCCCCCAAAACCACCCCCTGACCCCCCAACTCCCCCCCCGACCCCCCAAACCCCCCAACTCCCCCAAACCACCCCCTGACCCCCAACTCCCCGACCCCCAAACCCCCAACTCCCCCAACCACCCCTGACCCCCACCTCCCCCGACCCCCCAACTCTCCCAACCCCCCCAACACCCCAACTCCCCCAAACCCCCCCTGATCCCCAACCCCCCAACACCCCAAAACCCCCAACTCCCCCCAAAACCCCCAACTCCCCAAACCCCCCCAACACCCCAAACCCCCCCCAACACCCCAAACTTCCCAACCTGCCAAACCCCCCCGACCCCCCAACTCTCCCAACCCCCAAAACCCCCCAACTCCCCCAAACCCCCCCGATCCCCGACCCCCCAACTCCCCCAAACCCCCCAACTCCCCCAAACCCCCCCCGATCCTGACCCCCCAACACCCCCAAACCCCCCAACTCCCCCAAAACCCCCCAACTCCCCCAAACCCCCCCGATCCCTGACCCCCCAACTCCCCCAAACCCCCCAACTCCCCAAAGCCCCCCAACTCCCCCTGACCCCCCAAACCCCCCAACTCCCCCAAACCACCCCCTGACCCCTGACCCCTGACCTCCCAACTCCCCCCAGCTCCCCCTGACCCCCAAACCCCCCAACTCCCCCAAACCCCCCCAACTCCCCCAGCTCCCCCCGACCCCCCAAACCCCCCAACTCCCCAAACCACCCCCTGACCCCTGACCTCCCAACTCCCCCAAACCCCCCCCCCTGATCCCCAACCCCCCAACTCCCCCAAACCACCCCCTGACCTCCCAACTCCCCCCAACTGCCCCAACTCCCCCAAACCCCCCCAACTCCCCCTGACCCCCCCACCCCCCCCCCGTCACCCTCCCCCCTCTCCCCCCCGCTAACCCCCCTCCCCCCCCGCAGGCCATGCCCCCCACCTGCCGCCCCCCGTCCCCGCTGCGCTGCGCCCAGGCCCTGAGCTGCTGCCTGGCCTTCAGCACGGCGGCGGCCGCCGGCCCCTGGCTACCGGGCGAAGGCGACGGCTGCGTGGCCGCCTGGGCCATCTCCTTCGGCCTCACCCTCCTCCTCCTCCTGGCCGAAGCCGCCGGCCGCCCTCCTCCTCGCCGCGACCTCCCGCTCCTGCTGGCCGCCGCCGCCGCCATGGCCTGCGCCGCCGCCGCCGTCATCTGGCCCTTGGGCCACCTGCGGGGCAACTACGACGGCGGCCGCCCTCGCGCCCTGCGGGTCACGCGGCCAAACCGCCCCCTACCTGGCCACCCCCCTCGGGCTTGCTGAAGGTGGCCGAGACCTTCCTCGCCCTCCTCCTCCTCGGGCTGGCGGCCGAGCAGGGCGCAGGATCGGGCCCCGAGGGCTGGCGCTGGTGCCTGGGCATCTACTGCGTCTCCTTCGCCCTGGGGGTGCTGCTGTGGTGGGGGGGGTTCCTGGGGGGCTGCGGCTGGTGGCAGGACCCCGTCGGCACCCGCCGGGCTCTGGTGGCTTACGCGGCGTTGGGGGTGGTGGCCTACGCGGCCGCCGCGGTGCTGTGGCCCGCTTTACGGGTTCCGGGAGGAGATGGGGGGTCAGGCGCGGAGGCCGGGGGGCTGCGGCCCCTCCTGCCCCTGGGACCGGCGGGTGCTGGTGGCCCTGCTCACCGCCATCGACCTGGTGGCCTACGGCGTGGACCTGGCGCAGACGGGGCGGCTCGTGCTGCTGAGGGCGTGAGCCGGGGCGGGAGGGGGGGGGGGGAAATACGTGGCCCCCCCACCCCCACCCCCCTCCCCCGGGGGGCAGGATCGGGCCCCTCTGGGGGTCGTGGATCCCCCCTAGGGCAGGATCGGGCCCCTTTAGGGGGTCGTGAAGCCTCCCCCGGGGCAGGATCGGGCCCTCAGTAGGGGTCATGGATCCCCCCCTAGGGCAGGATCGGGCCCCCCAGGAGGGTCTGGCCCCCCCCCAGGGCAGGATCGGGCCCCTCTGGGGGGTCGTGGATCCCCCCTAGGGCAGGATCGGGGCCCCTTTAGGGGGTCGTGAAGCCTCCCCCGGGGCAGGATCGGGCCCTCAGTAGGGGTCATGGATCCCCCCCTAGGGGCAGGATCGGGCCCCCAGGAGGGTCTGGCCCCCCCCCAGGGCAGGATCGGGCCCCTCTGGGTGTCGTGGATCCCCCCCTGGGGCAGGATCGGGCCCTTCATAGGTGTCGTGGATCCCCCCCCCGGGGCAGGATCAGGCCCCCCAGGAGGGTCCAGGCCCCCCCCCAGGGCAGGATCGGGCCCTCGATAGGGGTCGTGGATCCCCCCCCGGGGCAGGATCGGGCCCCCAGGAGGGTCTGGGCCCCCGCCCAGGGCAGGATCGGGCCCCTCTGGGGGTCGTGAAGCCTCCCCCGGGGCAGGATCGGGCCCTCAATAGGGGTCGCGGATCCCCCCCCGGGGCAGGATCGGGCCCCCAGGAGGGTCTGGCCCCCCCCCAGGGCAGGATCGGGCCCCTCTGGGGGTCGTGAAGCCTCCCCCGGGGCAGGATCGGGCCCTCAATAGGGGTCGCGGATCCCCCCCCGGGGCAGGATCGGGCCCCCAGGAGGGTTCTGGCCCCCCCCAGGGCAGGATCGGGCCCTCTGGGTGTCGTGGATCCCCCCCTGGGGCAGGATCGGGCCCTTCATAGGTGTCGTGGATCCCCCCCCGGGGCAGGATCAGGCCCCCAGGAGGGTCCAGGCCCCCCCCCAGGGCAGGATCGGGCCCTCGATAGGGGTCGTGGATCCCCCCCCCGGGGGCAGGATCGGGCCCCCAGGAGGGTCTGACCCCCGCCCAGGGCAGGATCGGGCCCCTCTGGGGGTCGTGAAGCCTCCCCCGGGGCAGGATCGGGCCCTCAATAGGGGTCGTGGATCCCCCCCGGGGCAGGATCGGGCCCCCAGGAGGGTCTGGCCCCCCCCCAGGGCAGGATCGGGCCCCTCTGGGGGTGGCGAATCCTCCGCCGGGGCAGGATCGGGCCCTCAAGGGGGTCTACATCCCCCCCCCAGGGCAGGATCGGGCCCTTCATAGGGGTCGTGGATCCCCCCCCATGACAGGATCGGGCCCCCAAGAGGGTCTACGACCCCCCCCCCCCCCCCGGGGCAGGATCGGGCCCCCAGGAGGGTTTGTGTCCCCCCCCCATGACAGGATCGGGCCCAATGGGGGTCGTGGATCCCCCCCCCCCGGGCAGGATCGGGCCCCAATGGGGGGGGGGGGTGTGTGTCTGTGCCCCCCCCCCCCCCCCGGGTGGGGTCGGGTCCCTTTGGGGGTCCCGGGGGGGGGGGGGGGGGCGGGGGGGGGGAACCACTGATGCCTTAAGGGAGGGGGGAGGGGGCGCCTTAAAGGGGCCGCGCAGCCTTAATTGGCGGGGGGGGGGCGTGCGGTGTTTGGGGGGGGGGGGGTTCGTTGTCAATAAAGAGGACGTTTCTGCTTCTTAAAGGGGCCGCTGCCTGTTTGGGGGGGGGGTGGGGGGTGGGACACGCCCGGGGGGGAGGGGGTACACGCCCGGGGGGGGGGACACGGGGGTCACGGGGGGGGGCGTGAGGGCGGGGACAAGGGGGGGGGGTCGTGGGGGTCAAGGGGACATGGCGGGGGGGGGGGGGGGACATTAAGGGCCACGGGGGAGGGGTGTCGGGGGGGGGGGGGGGGGGGGATCACTTGGGCGTGGCCACCTCAGTGGGCGTGGTCACCTTCCCCCAGGCCACGCCCCCCCGCGCTGATGCTGACTATAAAGTGGGGGGGGGAGGGGGGGGGGGAAGGGACCCAGGCGTCCGGCCCTGCCCCCCCCCGCCCCCATTTCGGCGGATCTGGGTCTGGGCCCCCCCCCGGGACCCGTCCCCCTTTTCCCGGACGCCTTCTTGTGGGGGGGGCTGGGGGGGGGGGGGTCGGCCCGGACGCCTGGGTCCCGCCTGGGTCCCTTGTGGCCCCCACCCCCCCCCATGGGACCCAGGCGCCCGGGCCGCCCCCCCCCACCCCCCGCCCCTTATTGCGGACCCCCCCCACCCGCCCTCCCCCCTCGCCGCGCCCCCTTTAAGCCAAGCCCCGCCCCCCTCCCCCTCAGACCACGCCCCCCTCACCGTAAAGCCCCGCCCCCCTCCCCTCGCCATAGCCGCGGGGCTGCGGCGGCCCCGCCCCTCCCTTTAGCCACGCCCCGCCGCCACCCCTGGCCACGCCCCCGGACACGCCCACGCCCCCCTCCCCTGGCCACGCCCTCTCGGCTGCGGCGCGCGCGGGCCGGGTGTCCGTCGGTCCGGCGGCTGCAGGTCGGTGTGTCCGTCCCCCCCCCCCCCCGCCCCGTGTCACCCCCGTGTCCCCCCCCCCGTGTCACCCCCCCCCCCCCCCGCCGTGTGTCCCCCTGTGTTTCCCCCCTCCGTGTGTCCCCCCCCCCACCGTGTCGTGTCCCCCCCCACCCCGCGCCGTGGGTCCGTCCGTGGGTCCGTCTGTCCCCCCCTCCCCAACCGTCCATGGGCCTGGCTGTGACAGGAGCTGTGGGTCCGTCCGTGGGTCCGTCCGTGGGTCCGTCCGTGGGTCCATCCATGGGTCCATCCGTGGGTCCATCCATGGGTCCATCCATGGGTCCATCCGTGGGTCCGTCCGTGGGTCCGTCCATGGTCCATCTGTGGGTCAGTCCGTGGGTCTCTCCACGCCTGGAGCTGCCCGGCCTTAGCTCCGTCCGTGAGTCCATCCGTGGGTCCGTCCGTGGGTCCATCCGTGGGTCTGTCCGTGGGCCTGTCTGTGCCTGGAGCCACATGTCCATGGGTCCGTCCGTGGGTCTGTCCATGGTCCATCTGTGGGTCCATCTGTGGGTCCATCCATGGGTCCGTCCATGGTCCATCCATGTGTCTCTCCATGCCTGGAGCTGCCTGTCCGTAGGTCTGTCTGTGGGTCTGTCCGTGGGTCTCTCCATGCCTGGAGCTGCCTGTCCGTGGGGTCTGTCCGTGGGTCTGTCCGTGGGTCTCTCCATGCCTGGAGCTGCCTGTCCGTAGGTCCGTCTGTGGGCCTGTCCGTGGGTCCATCCATGGTCCGTCCGTGGGTCCGTCTGTGTGTCCATCCATGGGTCAGTCTCCAGGTCCGCCCGTGGGTCTGTCCGTGCCTGGAGCTGTGTGTCCGTGAGTCCGTCCGTGGGTCAGTCTGTGGGTCAATCCGTGGTCCGTCCGTGGGTCTGCCCGTGCCTGGCGCCGTCCGTGGGTCCGTCCGTGGGTCCGTCCGTGGGCAGGCGGGGTGGGGTGGGCGCAGCCTGGGCCGGGGGGCGGACGTGAGTCACCCACCGGGGGGCGGCTCCGTGGGTCCGTCCGTGGGTCCGTCCGTGGGTCCGTGAGTCCCTCTGTGTGTGCGCACGTGTCCGTGGGTCTGTCCGTGGGTCTGTCTGTGGGTCCATACACGCATCCGTGGGTCCGTCCATGGGTCCATCCCTGTGTCCATGGGTCTGTCCACGGGTCTGTGGGTCCGTCCGTGGGTCTGCCCATGTGTCTGTGGGTCTGTCCGTGGGTCCGTCCATGGGTCTGTGGGTCTGTCCATGGGTCTATCCGTGGGTCCATCCCCGTGTCCGTGGGTCTGCCCATGTGTCCGTGGGTCTGTCTGTGGGTCCATCTGTGGGTCCATCCATGCATACATGGGTCCATCCCTGTGTCCGTGGGTCTGTCCATGGTCCGTGGTTCCATCTGTGGGTCCGTAGGTCTGCCCATGGGTCTGTGGGTCCATCCACGGGTCTGTGGGCCTGTCCGTGGTCCGTCTGTGGGTCCGTCCACGCATCCGTGGGTCCTTCCATGTGTCTGTGGGTCCCTCCACGGGTCTGTGGGTCCGTCCGTGGGTCCATCCCTGTGTCCGTGGGTCTGCCCGTGTGTCTGTGGGTCCGTCCGTGGGTCCATCCCTGTGTCCGTGGGTCTGCCCGTGTGTCTGTGGGTCCGTCCGTGGTCCATCCCTGTGTCCATGGGTCTGTCCGTGGTCCGTGGGTCCGTCTGTGGGTCCTTCCATGTGTCTGTGGGTCCCCTCCACGGGTCTGTGGGTCTGTCCGTGGGTCCGTCCGTGTGTCTGTGGGTCCACACATGCATCTGTGGGTCCGTCTGTGGGTCCATCCCTGTGTCCGTGGGTCTGCCCGTGTGTCTGTGGGTCCGTCTGTGGGTCCATCCCTGTGTCCGTGGGTCTGTCCGTGGTCCGTGGGTCCGTCTGTGGGTCCTTCCATGTGTCTGTGGGTCCCTCCACGGGTCTGTGGGTCTGTCCGTGGGTCCATCCCTGTGTCCGTGGGTCTGCCTGTGTGTCTGTGGTCCATCTGTGGGTCCATCCTGTGTCTGTGGTCTGTCCGTGGTCCGTGGGTCCGTCCGTGGGTCCATCCCTGTGTCCGTGGGTCTGCCCGTGTGTCTGTGGGTCCGTCCGTGGGTCCATCCCTGTGTCCGTGGGTCTGTCCATGGTCCGTGGGTCCATCTGTGGGTCCGCCCATGCGTCCGTGGGTCCCTCCGCGGGTCCATCCCCGCGTCCGTGGGTCCGTCCCCACACCCGTGTGTCCCCCCACGCCTCCGTCCCCCTCCGCCCGCCCGCCCACCGCGGCCCCTCTCTGCCCCCGCAGCCCCCTCCGCGGGTCCGTGGCTCCGTCCGTGGCTCCGTCCGTGGCTCCGTCCGTGGGGCGATGGCGCTGGCGGGGCCGGAGGGGGAGCGTGGGGCCGGGCGGCCGCTCTTCTGCCGCCGCGGGGCCCTGCGGCACAAGGTGGTGCACGAGGTGAAGAGCCACCGCTTCACCGCCCGCTTCTTCAAGCAGCCGACCTTCTGCAGCCACTGCACCGACTTCATCTGGTGAGGACGCGCCCCCCCGGCCCCCCCCGCGACCCCCCCGGCACCCCCCCGGCACCCCCCCGGCCCCCACGGGGCAGGTGGAGCCCAGGCACCCGCGGGCTCCGGTGTCAAGGTCAAGAAGCCCCCACGGACGTGGGTCTCCGGCTCAAGCAGAGCCCGGGCACGCGTGGACCCAGGGGTCAAGGTCAAGTAGACCCCGTGGATGTGGGTCTCCAGGTCAGGGGGACCCCAGGGACCCATGGATGTGGGTCTGTGGGTCTTGTGACCCCATGGACACAGGTCTCCAGGCCAACTAGACCCCAAGGACCCGTGGATCCAGGGGCCAAGGTCAAGTAGACCCCATGGATGTGGGTCTCCAGGCCAGGTGGACCCCAGAGACCCATGGATCCAGGGGTCAAGGTCAAGTAGACCCCAAGGACCAAGGGGTCCAGGTCAGGGGGACCCCAGGGACCCATGGATCCAGGGGTCAAGGTCAAGTAGACCCCGTGGATGTGGGTCTCCAGGTCAGGGGGACCCCAGGGACCCATGGATCCAGGGGTCAAGGTCAAGTAGACCGCATGGATGTGGGTCTCCAGGTCAGGGGGACCCCAGCAACCCATGGATGTGGGTCTGTGGGCCTTGTGACCCCATGGACACAGGTCTCCAGGCCAACTAGACCCCAAGGACCCGTGGATCCAGGGGTCAAGGTCAAGTAGACCCCAAGGACCGAGGGGTCCAGGTCAGGTGGACCCCAGAGACCCATGGATCCAGGGGTCAAGGTCAAGTAGACCCCAAGGACCGAGGGGTCCAGGTCAGGGGGACCCCAGGACCCATGGATCCAGGGGTCAAGGTCAAGTAGACTCCGTGGATGTGGGTCTCCAGGTCAGGGGGACCCCAGGGACCCATGGATCCAGGGGTCAAGGTCAAGTAGACCCCATGGATGTGGGTCTCCAGGCCAGGTGGACCCCAGGGACCCATTGGATCCAGGGGTCAAGGTCAAGTAGACCCCAGGGACCGAGTCGTCCAGGTCAGGTGGGCCCCAGGGACCCATGGCTGTGGCTCTGTGGGTCAGGTGGGCCCCACGGCTGTGCGTGTGTGGGTCAGGTGGGCCCCAGGGACCCACAGCCGTGGCTCTGTGGGTCAGGTGGGCCCCACGGCTGTGCGTGTGTGGGTCAGGTGGGCCCCACGGCCGTGGCTCTGTGGGTCGGGGGGACTCGGGCGCTGGCTGAGGCCGGGGCCGCTCGTGACACGCGGGGGGCTGACGGCGCCGGCTCTCCCCCCCCAGGGGCATCGGGAAGCAGGGCCTGCAGTGCATGGGTGAGCCCCCCCGGGACCCCAGCACCCACGGGACCCCCCCGGGGACCCCCCAGCACCCATGGGACCCCCCAGGACCCATGGGACCCCCCCCCTGCACCCACGGGACCCCCCCCGGGGACCCCCCAGCACCCACGGGACACCCCCAGGGACCCCCCAGCACCCATGGGACCCCCCCCGGGGACCCCCCCCAACACCCCAGGGACCCCCTAATCCCCCCCCACACCCCTGGGACCCCCCCATGGCCCCCCCCCGGCACCCCAGGGACCCCCTGGGACTCCCCCAGCACCCATGGGACCCCCCCCGAGGACCCCCACCACCACCCCAGGGACCCCCAAATCCTCCCCCGCACCCCCGGGACCCCCCCATGGCCGCCCCCGGCACCCCTGGGACCCCCCCCCAGCACCCATGGGACCCCCCCGGGGACCCCCCAGCACCTCGGGGACCCCCTGGGACCCCCCATAGCCCCCCCCGGCACCCCAGGGACCCCCTGGGACCCCCCCAATGGCCACCCCCCCCCCGGAATTGGGTGCCCGAACCGCAGGGGGGGGGGTGTCGTGGATTGGGGGGGTCTTGGAATGGGGGGGGGGGCGGGGGGGCGTGTCCTGGGCGATGATTGACAGCCGGGGGGGGGCAGCCGTTGCCAGGGGAGCGTTGCCGGGCAGCGGCGGCGGTTGCTGGGCAACGGGGGGGGGGGGGGGGGGTTGTCGGAGGGGCCGGGGGGGGATTTTGGGGTCTCGGGGGGGGATTTTGGGGGTCTTGGGGGCGGCTTTGGGGTCCTGGGGGGGGATTTTGGGGTCTCGGGGGGGATTCGCGGTCCCGGGGGGGGGGATTTTGGGGATCTCGGGGGCGGCTTTGGGGTCCCGGGGGGGGGGATTTTGGGGTCCCGGGGGGGATTTGGGGGTCTTTGGGTAGTGGGGGGTCCCGGGGGGGGGGTTGGGGTCCCTGGGGGGGATTTTGGGGTCCCGGGGGGGGATGTTTGGGTCCCGGGGGGGGATTTTTGGGGTCTCGGGGGGGGGATTTGGGGGTCTTTGGGGTAGTGGGGGGTCCCGGGGGGGGGGATTGGAGGCATTTGGGGGTCCCTGGGAGGATTTTGGGGTCCCGGAGGGGATTTTTGGGGAGTCCGGGGGTGGGGGGGGGGCATTTGGGGGGCTGGGGGCTATTTGGGGGGGTCCTGGGGGGGGTGTCTGGAGTCCGAGGGGGGATTTTGGGGGGGTTCTGGGGGGATTTGCGGTCTTGGGGGGGTTATTTGGGGGTCGGGGGTGTATTTGGGGGGGGGGGGGAGGATCTGGGGGGATCCTGGGGTTATTTTGGGGGGCGGGGGGGTATTTGGGGGGGGGGCGGTGGGATCTGGGGAATTCTGGGGTTATTTTGGTGGGTCGGGGATGTATTTGGGGGGGGGCAGTTCTGGAGGGGGGGACTCTGGGGGGGGTTCTGGGGTTATTTCAGGGGGTCGGGGGGGTGTTTGGGGGGGTCCTGGGGTTATTTTGGGGTCGGAGGGGTATTTTTTGGGGGGGTCCTGGGGTTATTTGGGGGTCGGGGGGGTATTTTGGGGGGGGTTCTGGGGTTATTTTGGGGGTCGGGCGGGTGTTTTGGGGGGGGTGTCGGTGGGATCTGGGGGGTCCTGGGGTTATCTGGGGGGGTCGGGGGGTATTTTTGGGGGGGTCCTGGGGTTATTTCGGGGGTCGGGGGGTATTTTGGGGGGGGTTCTGGGGTTATTTCAGGGGGTCGGGGGGGTGTTGGGGGGGGTCCTGGGTTATTTTGGGGGTCGGGGATATTTTTGGGGGGGTCCTGGGGTTATTTCGGGGCTCGGGGGTGTATTTGGGGGGTCCTGAGGTTATTTTGGGGTCGGGGGGGTATTTTGGGGGGGGTTCTGGGGTTATTTCGGGGGTCGGGGGTATTTTTGGGGGGGTTCTGGGGTTTATTTCGGGGGGTCAGGGGTATTTTTGGAGGGGTCCTGGGGTTATTTTGGGGGGCGGGAGGGTATTTGGGGGGGGTCCTGGGTTATTTTGGGGGTCGGGGGGGTATTTTGGGGGGGGTTCTGGGGTTATTTTGGGGGTCGGGCGGGTGTTTGGGGGGGGTGTCGGTGGGATCTGGGGGGTCCTGGGGTTATCTGGGGGGGTCGGGGGTATTTTTTGGGGGGGGTCCTGGGGTTATTTCGGGGGTCGGGGGGGTATTTTGGGGGGGGTTCTGGGGTTATTTCAGGGGGTCGGGGGGGTGTTTGGGGGGGGGTCCTGGGGTTATTTCGGGGGTCAGGGGGGTATTTTGGGGGGGTCCTGGGGTTATTTCGGGGGTGGGGGGGTGTTTGGGGGGTGTTGGGATCTGGGGGGGTGCTGGGGTTGTTTCGGGGGCCGGGGGGGGCTGACCCCCCCGCTCCCCCCCCCAAAGTCTGCAGCTTCGTGGTGCACAAGCGCTGCCATGAGTTCGTCACCTTCGAGTGTCCGGGGGCCGGAAGGGGCCACAGACCGACGTGAGTCGCCGGGGGGGGGCCGGGGGGGGGGGGGGGGTGTCCCTTTTTTGGGGTGGGGGGGGGGGGGTGGTGTCCCAGATGGTCCCTGTGGGGGGGTCCCAGACGCTGTGGTCCGTGGGTGGGGGGGTCCCAGGTACGTGGGGGGGGGTCCCAGATGGTCCCTGGGGGGGGGTCCTGGACACCTGGGTCCATGGGGGGGGGGTCCTGGGTCCATGGAGGGGGGGTCCCGGGTCCATGGGGGGGGTCCCGGATGGTCCCGGGGGGGGGGGTCCCGGACACCAGGGTCCATGGTGGGGGGGGTCCCGGACTGATGGAGGGGGGGTCCCTGACACCGGGGTCCATGGCGGGGGGGGTCCCAGATGGTTTTTGGGGGGGTCCCAGACACTGGGGTTCATGGCGGGGGGGTCTCGGGTTCATGGGGGGGGGCCCAGATGGTCCCTGGGGGGGGTCCTGGACACCAGGGTCCATGGCGGGGGGGTCCCAGATGTTTTTTGGGGGGGGTCCCAGACACCGGGGTCCGTGGGTGGGGGGTCCCGGGTCCATGGGGGGGGGCGTCTTGGACACCGGGGTCCATGGTGGGGGGGTCTCGGGTTCATGGGGGGGTCCCAGATAGTCCCTGGGGGGGAGGTCCTGGACACCGGCGCCCATGGGGGGGGGTCCCAGACCCATGGAGGGGGGGTCCCAGACACTAGGATCCCTGTGGGGGGGGGGGTCCCCAGATGGTTTTTGGGGGGGGTCCCAGGTCCATGGGGGGGGGGTCCTGGACACCAGGGTCCCTGGGGGGGGTCCCAGACACCGGGATCCCTGTGGGGCGGGGGGGTCCCAGATGGTTTTTGGGGGGGTTCCGTGTCCATGGGGGGGGGGGTGTCCCAGATGGTTTTTTGGGGGGGGGGGGGGGTCCCAGACCCCTGGGTCCACGGGTGGGGGGGAGGTGTGGGGGAGGGGGGGGTCCCCCCTTTCCAACCCCTCCCGGACGCCTGAGTGTGTGTATCCCCCCCCCCCCCCGCCCCGAAATGACCCAATTTCTCCTGCTAATTTTTACCACCCCCCCCCCCCCCCCGGGAGGGACGGGGGACGGGGCGGGGGGGGAGGGGGCCCGTGACCCAAATCGGGGCGTCCTTGGCCTAAAATTGTGGTGGTGATGGGGGGGGGGGAAAGGGGGGGGGGGGGGGGGGGGGGTGAAGGTCACGAGTCCTCGTGCACCACCTCCTCCCCCTCCCCCTCCTCCTCGCTTGCCCCCGGCGCTGGCCTTGTGTCTGCGTCCGTGCTCGTGCACGGCCTTGCACACGCGCGTGCCCACGCCCCCCCCCCGCCCCCCCCCCCCCCCCCCCCCCAGGACCCCCGGAACAAGCACAAGTTCAAGGTGCACAGCTACAGCAGCCCCACCTTCTGCGATCACTGCGGGTCGCTGCTCTACGGCCTCGTGCACCAGGGCATGAAGTGCTCGTGTGAGTGTGCGACGCACGACGGCGGGCTGGGGGGCCGGGGGGGGGGGCGGGGGGGCAGCGGCGGCGGCGGCTCCCCGTGCGAGGGTCTCCGTACGCGGGGGTGGGGTTCGGGGCGGGGGGGGGGGGGATGTGGTGGGTGCGGCGCGTGGGCGTGCAACACTCGTGCAAGGGCGTGCACACACCCCCCCCCCTCCCCGTGCGAGGTTTGTGTGAGCCCCGGGCGACGGTTGTGTGAAACGCGTGCGAGAGCCCCCCGCCGCGCTCGTGCGAGGCCCCGGGCGACGCTCGTGGGACGCCCGTGCGAGAGCCGACGTGGTGCCCGCGCGACGCTCGTGCGAGGCCCCGCGCGACGCCCCTGCACGACCCGCAGCCACCCCCGCGCGACGCCCACGTGACGCTCGTGCGAGGCTCCGCGCGACGCCCCTGCGATGCCCGTGCAAAACCCTGCGCGGTTCCCCTGCGTCGCCCACACGACGCTCGTGCGAGGCCCCGTGCAAGGCCCCGTGCGGTGTCTGTGCAAGACCCGACGCGATGCCCGCGTGATGCTCGTGCCAGACCCCGTGCGATGCCCGTGCCGGGACTCGTGTGACGCTGGTGCAAGGCTGCATGCGATGCCCGTGCAAACCCCCGTGCGATGCCCGTGTGAGGCGTGTGCGAGACGCGTGCGAGGCCCCATGTGATGCCCGTGCGAGGTGCGTGCGATGCCTGTGCGATCCCTGTGCAATCCCCGTGTGATCCCCGTGCGATGCCCGTGCAAGACGCGTGCGATCCCCATGCAATCCCCGTGCGAGGTGTGTGCGAGTCGTGTGTGATCCCCATGCGATCCCCGTGCGATCCCCGTGCGATGCCCATGTGATGCCCGTGCAAGACGCGTGTGAGCCCCGTGCGATCCCCATGTGATCCCCGTACGATCCCTGTGTGATCCCCGTGTGATCCCCGTGTGATCCCTGTGCGATGCCCGTGCGATGCTCATGCAATGCCTGTGCGAGGTGTGTGTGATATCCGTGCGATCCCCGTGCGATGCCTGTGCGAGGTGTGTGTGATCCCCGTGTGATCCCTGTGCGATGCCCGTGCGATGCTCATGCAATGCCTGTGCGAGGTGTGTGTGATATCCGTGTGATGCCCCGTGCGAGGCGCGTGCGATCCCCGTGCGATCCCCGTGCGATCCCCGTGCAATCCCTGTGCGATCCCCGTGCGATGCCCGTGCGAGGCGTGTGTGATCCACATGCAATCCCTGTGCGATGCCCGTGTGATCCCCGTGTGATCCCTGTGTGATCCCCGTGCAATCCCTGTGCGATCCCCGTGCGATGCCCGTGCGAGGCGTGTGTGATCCACGTGCAATCCCCGTGCGATCCCCGTGTGATCCCTGTGTGATCCCTGTGTGATCCCCGTGCAATCCCTGTGCGATCCCCGTGCGATGCCCGTGCGAGGCGTGTGTGATCCACATGCAATCCCTGTGCGATGCCCGTGTGATCCCCGTGTGATCCCTGTGTGATCCCCGTGCAATCCCTGTGCGATCCCCGTGCGATGCCCGTGCGAGGCGTGTGTGATCCACGTGCAATCCCCGTGCGATCCCCGTGTGATCCCTGTGTGATCCCTGTGTGATCCCCGTGCAATCCCTGTGCGATCCCCGTGCGATGCCCGTGCGAGGCGTGTGTGATCCACGTGCAATCCCTGTGCGATGCCCGTGTGATCCCCGTGTGATGCCCATGTGAGGTGGGTGTGATCCCCATGCGATCCCCGTGCAATCCTCGTGCGATGCCTGTGCGATCCCCGTGCGATGCCCATGTGATCCCCGTTTGAGGTGCGTGCGATGCCCGTGCGATCCTCGTGCAATCCTCGTGCGATGCCCGTGCGATCCCCATGCGAGGTGTGCGCGATGCCCCATGCGATCCCCGTGTGATCCCCGTGTGATCCCCGTGCGAGGCACGTGCGATGCCCGTGTGATCCCCATGTGATGCCTGTGCGATCCTGTGTAATCCTTGTGCGATCCCCGTGCAATCCCTGTGCAATGCCCGTGCGCTGCCCGTGCGCTGCCCGTGTGATCCCCGTGTGCTGCCCATGCGAGGCGCGTGCAATCCCCATGCGATCCCCGTGTGATCCCTGTGCAATCCCCGTGCGAGGCACGTGTGATGCCTGTGCGATCCCCGTGTGATGCCTGTGCGATCTCCGTGCGATCCCCATGTGATCCCCGTGCGAAGTGCGTGCAATGCCCATGCGATCCCCATGCGATGCCCGTGTGATCCCCTGCGATCCCCGTGCGATGCCCGTGCGCTGCCTGTGCAAGGCGCGTGCGATCCCCATGTGATCCCTGTGTGATCCCTGTGCGATCCCCGTGCAATCCCTGTGTGATCCCCGTGTGAGGCATGTGCGATGCCCGTGTGATCCCCATGTGATGCCCGTGCGATCCCCGTGCAAGGCGCGTGCGATGCCCATGCAATCCCCTTGCGATCCCCTTGCGATCCCTGTGCGCTGCCCGTGCGCCCGTCGTGCGAGGCGTGTGCGATCCCTGTGCGAGGTGTGTGCAATCCCCGTGCGCTGCCCGTGGGCCCGTTGTGCGAGGCGTGTGCGATCCCCGTGCGCTGCCCGTGGGCCCGTTGTGCGAGGCGTGTGCGATCCCCGTGCGAGGCGTGTGCGATCCCTGTGCGAGGCGCGTGCGCTGCCCGTGCGCTGCCCGTGGGCCCGTCATGCGAGGCGTGTGCGTTCCCCGTGCGAGGCGTGTGCGATCCCCGTGCGAGGCGCGTGCGCTGCCCGTGGGCCCGTCGTGCGAGGCGTGTGCGATCCCCGTGTGCTGCCCGTGCGCTGCCCGTGGGCCCGTCGTGCGAGGCGCGTGCGTGTGTGGCGCAGGCTGCGAGATGAACGTGCACAAGCGCTGCGTGCAGAGCGTGCCCAGCCTCTGCGGCGTCGATCACACCGAGCGCCGCGGCCGCCTCCAGCTGCGCATCCAGGCGCTGCCGGGGGAGCAGCTGCACGTCACCGGTACCGACCCCCCCGCCGCCCCCCCACAGACCCCCGGGGCCCCCCCCGATTCCTGCCCCTCCCCCCCCCCCCGAGTCCCCCCGTTCCTGGGTCCCCCCAAACTCCTGCGTCCCCCCCCAAACACCCCTCCCCCCCCCCCGACCCCTGGGGCCCCCCCAATTCATACCCCCCCCCCCCCCCCCCCGGACCCCCGAGTCCCCCCATTCCTGGGCCCCCCCCAACCCCCTGGGTGTGTGTCCCCCCCCCCGGGTGTCCCCCCCCCCAAACACTTTGGTGCCCCCCAAACTCCTGCGTCCCCCCCAAACGCCTGCTCCCCCCCCACCCCCCCCCGACCCCTGGGTCCCCCCCCAAACACCTGCCCCCCCCGCCCCGACCCCCCCATTCCTGGGTCCCCCCCCAAAAAACTTTAGTGCCCCCAAACCCCTGGTGTCCCCCCCCCCCCATTCTTGAGTTCCCCCTCCCCCCAAAACCCCGGGTCCCCCCATTCCTGCGTCCCCCAAACTCCTGAGCCCCCCCATTCATGCCCCCCCCCCCCCCAACCCCCCGGGTCCCCCCCCAAATGCCTGGGTGTCGTGTCCCCCCCCCAGACCCCTGAGTCCCCCCCAAACTCCTGCTTCCCCCCCCCCATTCCTGGGTCCCCCAAACCCCCGGGTCCCCCCATCCCCTGTGCCCCCCCCCCCCCAGCCCCTGGGTCCCCCCAGACCCCCGCCACCCCCCCCCCAGAACTTGGGTCTCCCCCAGACCCTGGGTCCCCCCCCAACCTCCTGCTTCCCCCCCCCATTCCTGGGTCCCCCAAACCCCCGGGTCCCCCGTTCCTGCCCCCCCCCAGCCCCTGGGTCCCCTCAGACACCTGGGCCCCCCCATTCCTGCCCCCCCTCCAGACCTTGGGTCCCCCCAAACCCCTGCCCCCCAGCCCCTGGGTCCCCCCCCAGCCCCCTGCCTGCCCCCCCCACAGCCCCTGGGTCCCCCCAGACCCCCGCCACCCCCCCCCCCAGACCTTGGGTCCCCCCCAGCCCCTGGGTCCCCCCCAACCTCCTGCTTCCCCCCCCCCATTCCTGGGTCCCCCAAACCCCCGGGTCCCCCCGTTCCTGCCCCCCCCCAGCCCCTGGGTCCCCCCAGACCCCCGCCACCCCCCCCCCCCAGGACCTTGGGTCCCCCCCAGCCCCTGGGTCCCCCCCCAACCTCCTGCTTCCCCCCCCATTCCTGGGTCCCCCAAACCCATGGGCCCCCCCCAAACCCCCAGGTGCCCCCATTCCTGCCCCCCTCCAGACCCCTGAGTCCCCCCAGCCCCCTGCCCGCCCCCCCCCAGCCCCTGGGTCCCCCCCAACCTCCTGCTTCCCCCCCCATTCCTGGGTCCCCCAAACCCCTGAGTCCCCCCATTCCTGCCCCCCCCTCCAGACCCCTGAGTCCCCCCAGACCCCCGCCGCCCCCCCCCAGCCCCTGGGTCCCCCCCGCCCCCCCCGACGCCGGTGCCCCGCAGTGGGGGAGGCGCGGAACCTGATCCCCATGGACCCCAACGGGCTGTCGGATCCCTACGTGAAGCTGAAGCTGATCCCGGACCCCAAGAACGTCTCCAAGCAGAAGACGCGGACGGTGAAGGCCACCCTCAACCCCGTCTGGAACGAGGCCTTCCTCTTGTGAGCCCTCGTGCGAGCCCTCGTGCGAGCCCTCCCGCGGATCCCCCCGCAAACCCGCCTGTGACTCCCTCGGTGCACGTGCGAACCCTCGTGCGAACCCTCGTGCGAACCCTCGTGTGAACCCTCGTGCGAACCCTCGTGTGAACCCTTGTGCAAACCCTCGTGCGAACCCTCGTCTGAACCCTCGTCTGAACCCTCCTGTGAACCCTCGTGCAAACCCTCATGTGAACCCTCCTGCGAACCCTCCTGTGAACCCTCCTGTGAACCCTCGTGCGAACCCTCGTGTGAACCCTCCTGCGAACCCTCCTGCGAACCCTCCTGTGAACCCTCCTGTGAACCCTTGTGCAAACCCACGTGCAAACCCTCATGTGAACCCTCCTGCGAACCCTCCTGTGAACCCTCCTGTGAACCCTCGTGCGAACCCTCGTGTGAACCCTCGTGCGAACCCTCGTGTGAACCCTCCTGCGAACCCTTGTGTGAACCGTCGTGTGAACCCTTGTGCAAACCCTCCTGTGAACCCTCCTGTGAACCCCTCCTGCGAACCCTCGTGTGAACCCTCGTGCAAACCCTCATGCGAACTCTTGTACGAACCCTCCTGTGAACCCTCCTGCGAACCCTCGTGCGAATCCTTGTGCGAATCCTCGTGCAAACCCTCATGCGAATCCTTGTATGAATCCTCCTGTGAACCCCCCTGTGAATCCTCGTGCAAACCCTCCTGTGAACCCTCGTGCGAATCCCCGTGCAAACCCTCGTGTAAATCCCACTGTGAACCTGAAAACCCTCGTGCAAACCCTCGTGCGAGTCCTCGTGCGGATCCCCCTGCGAATCCTTGTGTGAATCCGTTTGTGAAGGTGAAAACGGGGCTTGTGCCGCGGGGTCGTGCACCAGGACTTGTGTGACGGGGGGGTCACCAGGGTCGTGCACGAGGGTTGTGCAGTGGGGGGGGGTCACCAGGGCCATGCACCAGGACTTGTGCAATGGGGGGGTCACCAGGGTCGTGCACAAGGGTCGTGCAATGGGGGGGGTGTCACCAAAGTCGTGCAATGGGGGGGTTCACCAGGGCCGTGCGATGGGGGGGGGGGGTCACCAGGGCCGTGCACCAGGACTTGTGCAATGGGGGGGTCAGCAGGGTCGTGCACGAGGGTTGTGCAGTCGGGGGGTCTCCAGGGTTGTGCAATGGGGGGGTCACCAGGGTTGTGCACGAGGGTTGTGCAAGGGAGGGGTCACCAGGACTTGTGCAATGGGGGGGTCACCAGGGTTGTGCACGAGGGTTGTGCAATGGGGGGCTCACCGGGACTTGTGCAATGGGGGGGTCAGCAGGGTGGCGCACGAGGGCCGTGCGAGGGGGGTGTCCCGAGGCGTGACGAGCGTGCGGGGGGGGTGGGGGGGTGTCCCCGCAGCACCCTGCGGCCGGGGGACGCGGAGCGACGGCTGTCGGTGGAGGTTTGGGACTGGGACCGAACCTCCCGCAACGACTTCATGGGCGCCATGAGCTTCGGCGTGGCCGAGCTGCTCAAGGGCCACGTGGACGGGTGGTGAGCGCCCGCACGGGGGCCTCGCACGGGGGCGTCGCACGGGGGCGTCGCACGGGGGCGTCGCATGGGGACATTGCACGGGGACCTCACACAGGGGCATCGCACGGGGGTGTCACACGGGGGCATCGCATGGGGACCTCGCACGGGGGCCTCACACGGGGGCCTCACACGGGGGTGTCGCACGGGGGCGTCGCATGGGGACATTGCACGGGGACCTCACACGGGGGCATCGCACGGGGGCATCGCACGGGGGGCGTCGCACAGGGGTGTCGCACAGGGGTGTCGCATGGGGACGTTGCACAAGGGACCTCACACGGGGCATCACACCGGGGGTGTCGCACGGGGGCATCACACAGGGGCGTCACACGAGGGCGTCGCATGGGGACGTTGCACGGGGACGTTGCACGGGGACATTGCACGGGGACATCGCACAGGGGCGTCGCACGGGGGCGTCACATGGGGACGTTGCACAGGGACTTCACACGGGGGCATCGCACGGGGACCTCACATGGGACGTTGCACGGGGGCATCACACGGGGGCGTCACACGGGGGCGTCACACGGGGACATTGCACGGGGACATCACATGGGGACAGTGCACGGGGACCTCGCAGGGGATGTCACACAGGGATAGTGCACGGGGGTGTCGCACGGGGGCATCCCATGGGGACATCGCACGGGGACCTCACGTGGGGACATTTCACGGGGACATCACACAGGGGCGTCGCACAGGGGCATCGCACGGGGACCTTGCACGGGGGCATCACACAGGGGCGTCGCACGAGGGCGTCGCATGGGGACGTTGCACGGGGACAACGCATGGGGACATCACACGGGGGCGTCGCATGAGGGCGTTGCATGGGGGTGTCACACGGGGACGTTGCACAGGGACGTCGCACGGGGACATTGCACGGGGGCATCACACGGGGACCTTGCACGGGGGCATCACACAGGGGCGTTGCACGAGGGCGTCGCATGGGGACGTTGCACGGGGACAACGCATGGGGACATCGCACGGGGGCGTCGCACGAGGGCGTTGCATGGGGGTGTCACACGGGGACGTTGCACGGGGACGTCGCACGGGGACATTGCATGGGGGCATCACACGGGGACCTTGCACGGGGGGCATCACACAGGGGCGTCGCACGAGGGTGTCGCATGGGGACGTTGCACGGGGACAACGCACGGGGACATTGCACGGGGACATCGCACGGGGGCGTCGCACGAGGGCGTTGCATGGGGGTGTCACACGGGGACGTTGCATGGGGGCGTTGCACGGGGACGTTGCACGGGGGACATCGCACGGGGACATCGCACGGGGGGCGTCGCACGAGGGCGTGGCATGGGGGTGTCGCACGGGGACGTTGCACGGGGGCGTCGCACGGGGACCGTCACGTGGGGATCTTGCCCGGGGACCTTCCCACTGGGGGGGGGGGGGTGCGTGTGTGTGTCTTGCACGAGGACTCCCCCCCCCGCAACAACTGGACCCCCCCATGTCCCCCCGTCGCCCCCCGCCCCCCCCGTGTCCCCCCCCGTGTCCCCCCAGGTTCAAGCTGCTGAACCAGGAGGAGGGCGAGTACTACAACGTCCCCGTGGCCGACACCGACGACTGCGGCCTCCGGCCCAAGTTCGAGGTCAGACCCCCCCCCCGCCACTCCCCGACCCCCCCGGGACCCCCCCGAGATCCCCAGACCTCCCCTGGGACCCCCAAGAGCCCCCTTGGACCCCTCAGGACCCCCCCAGATTCCCCCTGGGGACCCCTGAGACCCTCCCGAGACCCCCTGGAACCCCCCCCCCCCCGACCCCCAGGACCCCCTGGGACCCCCTCGGCTCCCCCTTGGGACCCCCCCAGCCTCGCCCCGGACCCCGTGGGACCCCCCTGGAACCCCCCCCGGACCCCCAGACCCGCCTTGGGACCCCCCTGGTGTCCCCAAGAAGCCCCTGGGTCCCCCCCGGGACCTCCTGGGACCCCCCAGATCCCCCCTTGGGACCCCCTGGGACCCCCTTGAACCCCCCCCAGGACCCCCAGACCCCCTTTGGGACCCCCTGGGACCCCCTCGACTCCCCCTTGGGACCCCCCCAGCCCCACCCCGGACCCCCTGGAACTGCCCCCAGACTCCCAGGCCCCCCTGGAACCCCCCCAGACTCCCCCTTGGGACCCACTGGGACCCCCTCGAACCCCCCGAGGATGCCCAGACCCCCCTTGGGACCCCCCCTGGTGCCCCCAAGAACCCCCTGGGACCTCCCCAGGACCTCCTGGGACCCCCCAGACCCCCCCCTTGGGACCCCCTGGGACCCCCTCAAGACCCCCAGGACCCCCCTGGAACCCCCTCTCGGACCCCCAGACCCCCCCTTGGGACCCCCCTGGTGCCCCCAAGAACCCCCTGGGACCCCCCCAGGGCCCCCTGAGACACCCCTGGAACCCCTGGGACCCCCCAGACTCCCCCCTGGGACCCCCTGGAACACCCCCCAGGCCCCCAGGACCCCCTGGGACCCCCTCGACTCCCCTTTGGGACCCCCAGATCCCCCTTGGGACCCCCCCGGCCCCCCCCTCACAGCGGCTCTGTCTCTTCCAGGCCTGTAATTACCCCCTGGAGCTTTACGAGGTAAAACCCCCCCCTCGGGGTCAAGGTCGCCCCTCCCCCAACGGCCCCCCCGGCGCTTCCTGACCCCCCCCCGTGCTGCCCCTTGACCCTCGCTGACCCCTCCGTGACCCCCTGGTGCCCTCTGACCCCTGGGCCTGCATGACCCCTGACCCCTGACCCCATCTCACCTCTGACCCCCCCCATAAGCCCTGTAAATCTGAGCCCCCCCGTGACCCCTGACCCCATGACCCCGAGTCCCCTGACCCCTGTGACCCCTGACCCCTGTGACCCCTGACCCCTGACCCCCATCTCACCTCTGACCCCCCCATAACCCCCAAAGCTGCCCCACCCCCAGAACCCTGCCCCCCGTGACCCCCGTGACCCCTGCCCTTTGACCCTGTGACCCCTGTGACCCTCTCCCCCTGCCCTTTGACCCTGTGACCCCTGTGATCACCATAAACCTGCCCCCTGTGACCCCCATGACCCCTGTGACCCCTGTGACCCCCCACCTGCTGCCTTTTGACCCCTGCGACCCTGTGACCCCATGACCCCCATGACCCCCATAACCCTTCCCCCATGACCCCGTGACCCCTGTGACCCTGTGACCCCTGTGACCCCCCCACCTGCTGCCTTTTGACCCCTGCGACCCTGTGACCCCCATGACCCCCATAACCCTTCCCCTGTGACCCCTTTGACCCCTGTGACCCCGTGACCCCCGTGACCCCCATGACCCCCATAACCCTTCCCTTTGACCCCCGTGACCCCTGCGACCCCGTGACCCCCGTGACCCCCATGATCCCCATGACCCCCATAACCCTTCCCTTTGACCCCCGTGACCCCTGCGACCCCGTGACCCCCCGTGACCCCCGCCCTCTGACCCCGCAGAAGGTGCGCCGGGGGCCGGGCCCGTCGCCGGGGCCTTCGCCCTCCCCCAGCCCCACGGACCCCAAACGCGGCTTCTTCGGGGCCGGGCGCTCCCACCTGGGCGACTTCACCTTCCTCATGGTGCTGGGCAAGGGCAGCTTCGGCAAGGTGGGACCCCCGGGACCCCCCCGGAACCCCCCGGGACCCCCCAGTCCCTGGGGACCCCCCTGACCCCTGGGGACCCCCCCGATCCCCGGGGACACCCCGATCCCTGGGGACCCCCCCCCAACCACCTTCCTCATGGTGCTGGGCAAGGGCAGCTTCGGCAAGGTGGGACCCCTGGGACCCCCCCGGAACCCCCCGGGACCCCCCCCGATCCCCGGGAACACCCCGATCCCTGGGGACCCCCCCGATCCCTGGGGACCCCCCCCATCCACCTTCCTCATGGTGCTGGGCAAGGGCAGCTTCGGCAAGGTGGGACCCCTGGGACCCCCCCGGAACCCCCCGGGACCCCCCCCGATCCCCGGGAACACCCCGATCCCTGGGGACCCCCCCCGATCCCTGGGGACCCCCCCCATCCACCTTCCTCATGGTGCTGGGCAAGGGCAGCTCGGCAAGGTGGGACCCCCGGGACCCCCCCCGGCACCCCCCCCGAGACCCCCCCCAGTCCCTGGGGACCCCCCCTAACCCCTGGGGACCCCCCCGGGACCCCCCCCGGCACCCCCCAATCCCTGGGGACCCCCCCCATCCACCTTCCTCATGGTGCTGGGCAAGGGCAGCTTCGGCAAGGTGGGACCCCCGGGACCCCCCCGGCACCCCCCGGGACCCCCCCCGATCCCTGGGGACCCCCCCCGATCCCTGGGGACCCCCCCCCCAACCACCTTCCTCATGGTGCTGGGCAAGGGCAGCTCGGCAAGGTGGGACCCCCGGGACCCCCCCGGGACCCCCCCATCCCCAGGGACCCCCCCAATGGGCTGGGGGACCCCCCCCACACACCTGAGGGGCACCTCACAAGCCCTGGGGACCGTCCCCCCCCCCCCAAAGGGCTGGGGGGACCCCCCCCCAGAGGTGGGGGACACTCTGGATGCCTGGGTCGTCTCCCCCCCACCCCCCCTGACCCCTGGGTGCCCCCAACACCTGGGACCCCCCAAACCCCCGTGCCCCCCCCCCCAACCACGTGGGTCCCCCGAACCCTGGATCCCCCCAAACCCCTGTGTCCCCCCAAACCCCTGTGCCCCCCCCAAGACCTGGGTCCCCCCCCAAACCCCTGGGTCCCCCCATCCCCTGTGCCCCCCCAAACCCCTGTGCCCCCCCCGACCCCTGGTCCCCCCAAACCCCCGGGTCCCCCCAAGTTCCTGGGTTCCCCCAAACCCCTGTGTCCCCCCCCCGACCCCCGGGTCACCCCAACCCCTGTGCCCCCCCCAAACCCCTGGGTGCCCCATGAACCCTGTGCCCCCCCCCAAGCCCTGGGTCCCCCCAAACCCCTGTGCCCCCCCAAACCCCCGGGCCCCCCCATCCCCTGAGCCCCCCCCCCCCCGACACCTGGGTCCCCCAAACCCCTTGTTCCCCCCCGACATCTGGGTGTCCCCCCCCGACCCCTGGGTCCCCCCAAACCCCTGCGTCCCCCCAAGTTCCTGGGTCCCCCCAAACCCCTGTGTCCCCCCCCAACCCCTGGGTCCCCCCAGACCCCTGTGCCCCCCTGATCCCCGGGCCCCCCCCATCCCCTGAGCCCCCCCTCCCCCGACCCCTGGGTCCCCCAAACCCCTTGTTCCCCCCCGACATCTGGGTGTCCCCCCCCGACCCCTGTGCCCCCCCAAACCCCCGGGCCCCCCCATCCCCTGAGCCCCCCCCCCCCCGACCCCTGGGTCCCCCAAACCCCTTGTTCCCCCCCGACATCTGGGTGTCCACCCCCGACCCCTGGGTCCCCCCAAACCCCCGGGTCCCCCCAGGTTCCTGTGCCCCCCCCAAACCCCTGTGTCCCCCCCGACCCCTGGGTCCCCCCAGACCCCTGTGCCCCCCTGATCCCCGGGACCCCCATCCCCTGTGCCCCCCCCCCGACCCCTGGGTCCCCCAAACCCCTTGTTCCCCCCTTGACATCTGGGCCCCCCCCCGACCCCTGTGCCCCTCCAAACCCCCGGGCCCCCCCATCCCCTGAGCCCCCCCCCGACCCCTGGGTCCCCCAAACCCCTTGTTCCCCCCCGACATCTGGGTGTCCCCCCCCGACCCCTGGGTCCCCCCAAACCCCCGGGTCCCCCCAGGTTCCTGTGCCCCCCCCAAACCCCTGTGTCCCCCCCCGACCCCTGTGCCCCCCCAAACCCCCGGGCCCCCCGATCCCCTGAGCCCCCCCCCCGACCCCTGGGTCCCCCAAACCCCTGCGTCCCCCCAAGTTCCTGAGTCCCCCCAGACCCCTGTGCCCCCTGATCCCCGGGACCCCCATCCCCTGTGCCCCCCCCCCGACCCCTGGGTCCCCCCAAACCCCCGGGTCCCCCCAGGTTCCTGTGCCCCCCCCAAACCCCTGTGCCCCCCCCCCGAGCCCCCCCGAGCCCCTTCGCCCCCCCAGGTGATGCTGGCCGAGCGACGCGGCACCTCCGAGCTCTTCGCCATCAAGATCCTGAAGAAGGACGTGGTGGTGCAGGACGACGACGCCGCCTGCACCATGGTGGAGCGCAGGGTGCTGGCCCTGGGCCCCCGCCCCCACTTCCTCACCCACCTCCACTCCACCTTCCAGACCACCGTGCGTGGGGGGGGCTGGAGGGACTGGGAGCACCGGGAGGGACTGGGAGGGATGGGGAGGGGGGGGATTGAGAGGCACTGGGAGGGACTGGGAGCACTGGGAGGGACTGGGAGCACTGGGAGCACTGGGAGGGATGGGGAGGGGGGGACTGGGAGGCACTGGGAAGGACTGGGAGGGACTGGGAGGGATAGGAGGGATGGGGGGGGGGATTGAGAGGCACTGGGAGGGACTGGGAGCACTGGGAGGGACTGGGAGGGATGGGGGGGGGGGGATTGAGAGGCACTGGGAGGGACTGGGAGGGATGGGAGGGATGGGGAGGGGGGGACTGGGAGGGACTGGGAGCACTGGGAGGGACTGGGAGGGATGGGGAGGGGGGGAGTGGGGGGGGATTGAGAGGCATTGGGAGGGACTGGGAGCACTGGGAGGGATGGGGAGGGGGGGACTGGGAGGCACTGGGAAGGACTGGGAAGGACTGGGAGGGACTGGGAGGGATGGGAGGGATGGGGAGGGGGGGAGTGGGGGGGGATTGAGAGGCATTGGGAGGGACTGGGAGCACTGGGAGGGATGGGGAGGGGGGGGACTGGGAGGCACTGGGAAGGACTGGGAAGGACTGGGAGGGACTGGGAGGGATGGGAGGGATGGGGAGGGGGGGAGTGGGGGGGGGATTGAGAGGCATTGGGAGGGACTGGGAGCACTGGGAGGGATGGGGAGGGGGGGACTGGGAGGCACTGGGAAGGACTGGGAAGGACTGGGAGGGACTGGGAGGGATGGGAGGGATGGGGAGGGGGGGAGGGGGGGGATTGAGAGGCACTGGGAGGGACTGGGAGCACTGGGAGGGATGGGGAGGGGGGGACTGGGAGGGACTGGGAGCACTGGGAGGGACTGGGAGGGACTGGGAAGGACTGGGAGGGACTGGGAGCACTGGGAGGGATGGGGAAGAGGGGGACTGGGGGGGCTGAGAGGCACTGGGAGGGACTGGGGGGGACTGGGACCACTGGGAGGGGTGGGGAGGGGGGGACTGGGGGGGATTGAGAGGCACTGGGAGCACTGGGAGGGACTGGGAAGGACTGGGAGGGACTGGGAGCACTGGGAGGGATGGGAAGGGGGGGGACTGGGGGGGCTGAGAGGCACTGGGGGCACTGGGAGCGCTGTGAGGGACTGGGGAGGGATGGGGAGGGGGGGACTGGGAGGGACTGGGAGCACTGGGAGAGGGTGACACCCCCCCGGCCCCCCCCCCCCGCGCCCCCCAGGACCGCCTGTATTTCGTCATGGAGTACGTCCACCGGCGGCGACCTCATGTACCACATCCAGCAGGTCGGCAAGTTCAAGGAGCCCCACGCCATGTGAGTGACCCCCCCCGGACCCCCCCCGGGACCCCTAAATACCCCTTGGGACCCCCACACCCCGCCGGGACCCCCAAATCCCCCTCGGGGACCCCCAAATCCCCCCCGGGACCCCCCAAAACTCCCCCGGGAACCACCAAAACTCCCCCGGGAACCCCCAAATCCCCCTCGGAGACCCCCCAAATCCCCCCCGGGACCCCCCAAAACCCCCCCGCGGACCCCCTAGCCCCCTCCAAACGGGACCCCCAAATCCCCCTCGGAGACCCCCCCAGCACCCTCCCCCCGGGACCCCCCAAAACTCCCCCGGGGACCCCCAAATCCCCTCCAGGACCCCCAAATCCCCCTCGGAGACCCCCCAGCACCCTCCCCCCAGGACCCCCCAAAACCCCCACCGGGACACACACCCCCCCCCCAAAACCCCCCCGGGGACCCCCAAATCCCCTCCAAGACCCCCAAACCCACCCTGGGCACCCCCACCACCCTTGCAAAGCCCCCCATGACACCCTCAGCCCCCCCCAACATCTCATTGCCCCCCAACCCCTGGGGTCCCCCCACACCCCCCCCCAAGCACCCCTAAACTTACACCCCCCCCCCCCAAAATCCGTGTCCCCCCCCCCCCCAGGTTTTACGCCGCCGAAATCGCCATCGGCCTCTTCTTCCTGCACAACAAGGGCATCATCTACCGGTGAGACCCCCCCCACATCCCCACCCCCACCCCCCGGGGACCCCCAGGACCCCCACCCCCCCATCACCAGGACCCCCCCCGACCCCCCCCCCCAGGGACCTGAAGCTGGACAACGTGATGCTGGACGCCCAGGGCCACGTCAAGATCACGGATTTCGGGATGTGCAAGGAGAACATGTTCCCGGGGGCCACCACCCGCACCTTCTGCGGGACCCCCGACTACATCGCCCCCGAGGTGGGGGGGGTCCTGGGGGGAGCAGGGGCATCCGAGCGTGTGGGGGGACCCAGGGGTTGGGGGGGGGGGAGAGGGGGTGTCCCAGGGGTTGGGGAGGGTCCCAGGTGTAGGGGGGGGGGTCCCAGGGGTTGGGGAGGGTCCCAGATGTTTGGGGGGGTCCCAGGGGTTGGGGGGTCCCAGGTATTGGTGGGGGGGTCCCAAGGGTTGGGGGGGTCCCAAGGGTTGGGGGGTCCCAGGTATTGGGGGGGGTCCCAGGTGTTGGGGAGGGTCCCAGATGTTGGGGGGGTCCCAAGGGTTGGGGGGGTGCCAAGGGTTGGGGGGTCCCAGGTATTGGTGGGGGGGGTCCCAGGGGTTGGGGGGGGTCCCAGGGGTTGGGGGGTCCCAGGCGTTGGGGAGGGTCCCAGATGTTTGGGGGGGGTGCCAAGGGTTGGGGGGTCCCAGGTATTGGTGGGGGGTCCCAGGGGTTGGGGGGGGGTCCCAAGGGTTGGGGGGTCCCAGGTATTGGTGGGGGGGTCCCAGGGTTTGGGGGGGGTCCCAAGGGTTGGGGGGTCCCAGGTATTGGTGGGGGGGGTCCCAGGGGTTGGGGGGGGTCCCAAGGGTTGGGGGGTCCCAGGTGTTGGGGGGGGGGGTCCCAGGAGTTGGGGGGGGTCCCAAGGGTTGGGGGGGTCCCAGGTATTGGTGGGGGGGTCCCAGGGGTTGGGGGGGGGTCCCAAGGGTTGGTGGGGGGGGTCCCAGGAGTTGGGGGGGGTCCCAAGGGTTGGAGGGTCCCAGGTATTGGGGGGGGTCCCAGGGGTTGGGGGGGGGTCCCAAGGGTTGGGGGGGTCCCAGGTATTGGTGGGGGGGGTCCCAGGAGTTGGGGGGGGGTCCCAAGGGTTGGGGGGTCCCAGGTATTGGTGGGGGGGTCCCAGGGGTTGGGGGGGGTCCCAGGGATTGGGGGGTCCCAGATGTTTGGGGGGGTGCCAAGGGTTGGGGGGTCCCAGGTATTGGTGGGGGGGTCCCAGGAGTTGGGGGGGGGTCCCAAGGCTTGGGGGGTCCCAGGTATTGGTGGGGGGGTCCCAGGGTTTGGGGGGGGTCCCAAGGGTTGGGGGGTCCCAGGTGTTGGGGAGGGTCCCAGATGTTTGGGGGGGGTCCCAAGTGTTGGG
>NW_026529925.1:0-29000 GCF_028500815.1 Rissa tridactyla
GGGAGCACTGGGAGTGTCACAGTGGGTTCTGGGGGGTGTCACTGGGAGGAACTGGGAGGCACTGGGGAGTACGGGGGGGGGGGCACTGGGGGGACACGGGGGGGGGCACAGGGTGTTGTCATTGGGAGACACCCCCCCCCCCCCGGTCACCCCCAGCCCCCTCCGCGCACGAACTACCCCGTCCCGGGGCGCCCATGCCCATTGCGCATGCGCGGAGTCTCCGCGCACACACCCCCCCCCCCCACTGCGGGCGGACTACACTTCCCGGCATCCCCCGCGCGGCGCAGGCGTAGAGTGTCGGCGTACGCCACGGGCGGACTACACTTCCCGGCATCCCCCGCGCGACGCATGTGCGGCGCTCACGGCAGCGGGGGCGCATGCGCGGCGGCACCCCGGAAGCGGCGCGGAGAGGCGGAGCGGCCGCGCCCGGCACCTGCCCGGTGAGCGGGGGAGGGGCGGCGGCACCGGGCGGGGCCCGGGCCGCGGGGAGGGTGTGGGGGGTGTGGGGGGGAAAGAGTTGGGGGGGGGGGGGCGGGGGAGCCCCGCGGCTTGCCCCGGGGCCGGTGCTGGGTAGCGCCGGCGGGGCCTGGGCCCCGGTTGTGGGGGGGGGGAGGCGGCAGCGATGTCACACCGGGGACCGGCGCCTCCCGCTCGTGACACACCGGGATGCAGGGGCGGGGGGGGAGGACACGGACACGACACGCGTGTCGCCGTGTCAAGGGGGAGGGGGGGGCGGGCGTGTCCCCGCGTCCCCCCTGGGGCGGGGCCGGCCTCGCGCCACCCACGGGGGTCACCGGCTCGGTGTGTCGCCCCGTGTCCCCCCGCCTCCTTCAACCGGGACGGTCCCCCTCCCCCCCCCGCAACCGGGGCCACGCGGGACCGTGTCCGCGCCCCTCCCGCCTCGGCGGCCCCGGGGAGGGCGGGGCCGCTTGGCCACGCCCCTCCCTCCCCCCGTTGGCCACGCCCCCCCTTGCTCCCCGCCACGCCCTTTCCCGCCGCCGCCGCCGCCGTCCATATATGGGCATGGCCCAAACGCGGCGCGCTGATTGGTCGCCACCTGGCGGGCAGGGCCGGACGGGGGGGGGAGGAGGGGGCGGGGCTTAGGGGGTTGGGGGGCGGGGCTAGGCGCGGAGGGGCGGGGCTTCGGCGCGTCCAAAGGGGGCGGGGCCGGGGAGGGGGGAGCCCTCCGTCCCCCCCAGTACGACCCAGTAAGGGTACTGGGAACGGCCCAGTAATGGCCCATTAACACCTCCAGCCCCGTACTGGCCCCACCAGGCACATACTGGCCACCACCAGTCCCATACTGGCCCCAATGTCCCTATAGTGCCCCCCCCTGCCCCATACTGGTACCCACCAGCCCCATACTGGCCCCCCCAGCCCTATACTGGCCCCCACCATCCCTATACTGGTCCTCACCAGACCTATACTGGCCCCCACCAGCCCCATACTGGCCCCCACCATCCCCATAGCTGCCCTCACCAGCCCCATAGTTGCCCTCACCAGACCCATACTGCCCCCACCAGCCCTATACTGGCCCCACCAGCCCCATACTGGCCCCACCATCCCTATACTGGTCCTGCCAGCCCCATACTGGCCCCACCAGCCCCATACTGGCCCCCACCAGCCCCATAGTTGCCCTCACCATCCCCATACTGGTCCCCACCAGCCCCATACTGGCCCCCACCACCCCCATAGTTGCCCTCACCAGCCCCATACTGGCCCCACCAGACCCATACTGGCCCCACCATCCCTATACTGGTCCTGCCAGTGCTATACTGGCCCCATCATCCCTATACTGGCCCCCACCAGCCCCATACTGGCCCCCCACCATCCCCATAGCTGCCCTCACCAGCCCCATAGTTGCCCTCACCAGACCCATACTGCCCCCACCAGCCCTATACTGGCCCCCACCAGCCCCATACTGGCCCCACCATCCCTATACTGGTCCTGCCAGCCCCATACTGGCCCCACCAGCCCCATACTGGCCCCCACCAGCCCCATAGTTGCCCTCACCATCCCCATACTGGTCCCCACCAGCCCCATACTGGCCCCCACCACCCCCATAGTTGCCCTCACCAGCCCCATACTGGCCCCACCAGACCCATACTGGCCCCACCATCCCTATACTGGTCCTGCCAGCGCTATACTGGCCCCATCATCCCTATACTGGCCCCCACCAGCCCCATACTGGCCCCCACCAGCCCCATAGTTGCCCTCACCAGCCCCATACTGCCCCCACCAGCCCTATACTGGCCCCCACCAGCCCCATAGTTGCCCTCACCAGCCCCATACTGGCCCCCACCACCCCATAGCTGCCCTCACCAGCCCCATAGTGGCCCCCCAGACCAGTACTGGCCCCCACCAGCCCCATAGTTGCCCCCATCCCCATACTGCCCCCCACCATCCCTATACTGGCCCCACCAGCCCCATACTGGCCCTCACCAGCCCCATACTGGCCCCTGCCAGCCCCATAGTTGCCCTCACCAGCCCCATACTGCCCCCACCACCCCCATAGTTGCCCTCACCAGCCCCATAGTGGCCCCCCAGCCCCATACTGCCCCCACCATCCCTATACTGGCCCCCACCATCCATATACCGGCCCCCCCGACCCCCCGCTAACCCCCTTTCTCTCCCGGCAGGCCCTGGGGGCGGGCGCCGGCAGCCCCCCGCCCCCCCCCCCACCCCAAAACCCCCCGGCGGGGGTTGGAGCAGCGCGGTGGGGGACGCCCCGCCGGCGGGTGCCATGGTGCCCTGATGGAACCCACCGCCTTCCCCCCAGCTCCAGCTCTGGTGCCCGCGGCCCTTCGGCGCTTACAACGCCGCCGCCGCCCCCCCCAAGCAACCCCGGCCCCCCCCCGGCCCCCAACCCTTTCTCCTGCCGCCCCGCCGAGGAAAACGCCGGCGGCCCCCCCGGAAAAAACGCCGCCGCTGCCGACGCCGACGCCTCCGCCGCCTCCCGCAGATGCCGCCCCGGCTCCCCCGGCGCCGGCGGAGGAAGGGCGGGTGCTGCTGGACACCTGGTACGTCATCAAACCCGGCAACACCAAGGAGAAAGTGGCTTTTTTCGTGGCCCACCAGTGCGGCGGCGGCGGCGGCGGCGGTGGGGGCGGCGGTGGCGGCGGCGGCCGCCCCACCACCATGAAGGTCAAGGGCAACTGGGGCAACGACAGCTCCAAAGCCAAGCGGCGCCGGCGTTGCCACGACCCGGCGAAGAACAAGCCGTGGGCTAGCGGCGGCCGGGAAGCGGCATGCCCGCTTGCCGGCGAACCTCCCGCCGAATCGCCCCCCCCCGACTTGCTGTCGGTGGCCGAGATGGTGGCCTTGGTGGAGCGGAGGACGGCGCTGGCCTTGCAGAGCTTCCCCCGGCCCTGCGGCGCTGCCGCCGCCGCCGCCGCCCCCATCGTCTTCGTGGAAGCGGCAGCCGGCGGTGAAACCAAAACGCCCGGCGGCTCCGATTGCAGCCGGGTGGCCGAAGCTGTAGCCCACTTCGAGTCACGGCAACGGGAACGCGGCGGCGGCGGCGGCGCTCCACCCAACGGCATGTGTCGCCCGGGCGCCGCCGAATGCGCCGCCGCCGCGTCGTCGTCTTCGGCATCGCCGGCTGCCGGCGAGGTGCGTATCGCTTTCCGTATCTCCAGCGGTCGCGAAAGCCGGCCCGGAACCGCCGCGGCCGAGCCGGGGGCTGCGGGGCGGCCGAATTGCGTCTTCATGAGCTGCGGGACGGGCAACGGCGGCGGCAATGGCAGCGGTCGCGCCAAGGACAAGATCACCTGCGACCTCTACCAGTTGATCAGCCCGTCCGCGACGCGTTGCCCAACAACGTGGAGTTCCTCCTGGCCACCGCCGGCGCCAAAGGGGACGGGGACGGCCCCGCCGCCGCCGCCGCCGGGTGCGGCGAGGGGGCCGGCGAGCGCCGCCGGCAAAGCGGAGCCGGGGGAAGGAAGCGGCGAGACGACGGCGGCGACGGCGGCGGCGGCGCGGGATTGCGCCGCCAGCTTCCACGTGGACGTGGTGGTGACGGGGGTGGTGGACCAATGCGTCTTCTTCGGCAAAGACAGCGCCAAGAAGATGAAGGAGGAGACGGTGCGGCTGCCGGCGGCGGCGGCGCCGCAGGAGGACCCGCCGCCGGGGCAGCTCTTCCTCCTGCCCGTCCCGGAGGAGGCGACGCCGGCGTCGGAGGCGTCGGAAGCGGGCGAGGAAGCGGCGGCCGTCCCCGACCCTTCGCTTTGCCGCTTGTACCGTCACGTCTCCCACGATTTTTTGGAGATCCGTTTCAAAATCCAACGCCTGCTGGAGCCCCGGCAGTACATGCTCCTCCTGCCGGAGCACGTCATGGTGAAGATCTTCAGCTACTTGCCCACCCAAGCGCTGGCCGCCCTCAAATGTTCCTGTCACTATTTCAAATCCATCATCGAGACCTTCGGGGTGCAGGCCACCGATTCCCGCTGGAACCCCGACCCCCTCTACCGCGACGACCCCTGCAAGCAGTGCAAGAAACGGTACGAGAAGGGGGACGTGTCCCTCTGCCGCTGGCACCCCAAACCCTACCACCACGACCTGCCTTACGGCCGATCCTACTGGATGTGCTGCCGGCGAGCGGATAAGGAAGCGCCGGGCTGCAGGGTGGGCCTGCACGACAACAACTGGGTGCACCCGCGGCGCGAGGACGGCAGGTGAAGGGACGGCCGGCGCCGGCGGCGGATTTTTGGGGGGACGACGGGAGCGGGGATAAAGGAAAAGAAAGGCCCCGGGGATGGCGGGGGGGGGGGGGGGTGGGGGGTGGGGGGTGGTGTTGGGTTGAGGGTGGGGGTGTTTTTTTTTTTTTTTTTGGGGGGGGTTGTTTTGGTTTTTTTCAGCGGAGGAAGTGGAAAAGAAAGAAAAAAAAAAAAAGGAAAGAAAAAAAAAAAAAAAAGGGAAAAAAAAACCCCCCCCACCGTCGGCACCACCCCCCCACCCAAAAGTTGGGAAAAAAAAAGAAAAAAGAGAAAAGGACAATGGGGGGGGGGGGGAGGGGGGAGGGGCGCGCGGTGGTGGCCCCGTGTGGAGGGTGACGTCGGCGCCTGGGGTGGTGGCCACGAGGAGGGGGATGGAGGGGGGATGGCCCCACCTGACCCCCCCACATGGAGGGTCGTGACCCGCGCGGAGGTTGGTGGCCCCCCATGAGGATGAGCCCAACTGGGCCAGTGGCCCCAAGGAGGTTGCTGGCCCCATGGTGGCCCACTGGAGGGTGACATCGCCGTCTGGGGCGGTGGCCCCATGGAGGGTGACATCGCCGTCTGGGGCGGTGGCCCCATGGAGAGTGACGGCCCCGTGGAGGGTCATGACCACGTGGAGGTTGGTGGCCCCATGAGGATGAGCCCAACTGGGCCAGTGGCCCCAAGGAGGTTGCTGGCCCCATGGTGGCCCCATGGAGGGTGACATCGCCCTCTGGGTTGGTGGCCCCATGGAGGGGTCACGTCGCCATCTGGAGCGGTGGCCCCATGGAGAGTGATGGCCCCGTGGAGGGTCATGACCACGTGGAGGTTGGCGGCCCCATGAGGATGAGCCCAACTGGGCCAGTGGCCCCAAGGAGGTTGCTGGCCCCATGGTGGCCCCATGGAGGGTGACATCGCCGTCTGGGGCAGTGGCCCCATGGAGGGTCACGTCGCCATCTGGGGCGGTGGCCCCGTGGAGGGTGACGGCCCCGTGGAGGGGTCATGACCACGTGGAGGTTGGTGGCCCCATGAGGATGAGCCCAACTGGGCCGGTGGCCCCAAGGAGGTTGCTGGCCCCATGGTGGCCCCGTGGAGGGTGACATCGCCCTCTGGGTTGGTGGCCCCATGGAGGGTCACGTCGCCATCTGGAGCGGTGGCCCCATGGAGAGTGATGGCCCCGTGGAGGGTCATGACCACGTGGAGGTTGGTGGCCCCCATGAGGATGAGCCCAACTGGGCCAGTGGCCCCAAGGAGGTTGCTGGCCCCATGGTGGCCCACTGGAGGGTGACATCGCCGTCTGGGGCGGTGGCCCCATGGAGGGTGACATCGCCGTCTGGGGCGGTGGCCCCATGGAGAGTGACGGCCCCGTGGAGGGTCATGACCACGTGGAGGTTGGTGGCCCCATGAGGATGAGCCCAACTGGGCCAGTGGCCCCAAGGAGGTTGCTGGCCCCATGGTGGCCCCATGGAGGGTGACATCGCCCTCTGGGTTGGTGGCCCCATGGAGGGTCACGTCGCCATCTGGAGCGGTGGCCCCATGGAGAGTGATGGCCCCGTGGAGGGTCATGACCACGTGGAGGTTGGCGGCCCCATGAGGATGAGCCCAACTGGGCCAGTGGCCCCAAGGAGGTTGCTGGCCCCATGGTGGCCCCATGGAGGGTGACATCGCCCTCTGGGTTGGTGGCCCCATGGAGGGTCACGTCGCCATCTGGAGCGGTGGCCCCATGGAGAGTGATGGCCCCGTGGAGGGTCATGACCACGTGGAGGTTGGTGGCCCCATGAGGATGAGCCCAACTGGGCCGGTGGCCCCAAGGAGGTTGCTGGCCCCATGGTGGCCCCGTGGAGGGTGACATCGCCCTCTGGGTTGGTGGCCCCATGGAGGGTCACGTCGCCATCTGGGGCGGTGGCCCCATGGAGAGTGATGGCCCCGTGGAGGGTCATGACCACATGGAGGTTGGCGGCCCCATGAGGATGAGCCCAACTGGGCCAGTGGCCCCAAGGAGGGTGCTGGCCCCATGGTGGCCCACTGGAGGGTGACATCGCCCTCTGGGTTGGTGGCCCCATGGAGGGTCACGTCGCCATCTGGGGCGGTGGCCCCATGGAGAGTGATGGCCCCGTGGAGGGTCATGACCACGTGGAGGTTGGCGGCCCCATGAGGATGAGCCCAACTGGGCCAGTGGCCCCAAGGAGGTTGCTGGCCCCATGGTGGCCCCATGGAGGGTGACATCGCCGTCTGGGGTGGTGGCCCCATGGAGGGTCACGTCGCCATCTGGGGCGGTGGCCCCATGGAGAGTGATGGCCCCGTGGAGGGTCATGACCACGTGGAGGTTGGTGGCCCCATGAGGATGAGCCCAACTGGGCCGGTGGCCCCAAGGAGGTTGCTGGCCCCATGGTGGCCCCGTGGAGGGTGACATCGCCCTCTGGGTTGGTGGCCCCATGGAGGGTCACGTCGCCATCTGGGGCGGTGGCCCCATGGAGAGTGATGGCCCCGTGGAGGGTCATGACCACATGGAGGTTGGCGGCCCCATGAGGATGAGCCCAACTGGGCCAGTGGCCCCAAGGAGGGTGCTGGCCCCATGGTGGCCCACTGGAGGGTGACATCGCCCTCTGGGTTGGTGGCCCCATGGAGGGTCACGTCGCCATCTGGGGCGGTGGCCCCATGGAGAGTGATGGCCCCGTGGAGGGTCATGACCACGTGGAGGTTGGCGGCCCCATGAGGATGAGCCCAACTGGGCCAGTGGCCCCAAGGAGGTTGCTGGCCCCATGGTGGCCCCATGGAGGGTGACATCGCCGTCTGGGGTGGTGGCCCCATGGAGGGTCACGTCGCCATCTGGGGCGGTGGCCCCATGGAGAGTGATGGCCCCGTGGAGGGTCATGACCACATGGAGGTTGGCGGCCCCATGAGGATGAGCCCAACTGGGCCAGTGGCCCCAAGGAGGTTGCTGGCCCCATGGTGGCCCACTGGAGGGTGACATCGCCCTCTGGGTTGGTGGCCCCATGGAGGGTCACGTCGCCATCTGGGGCGGTGGCCCCATGGAGGGTGACGGCCCCATCTGGGGTGGTGGCCACAAGGAGGGTGACGGAGGGTGATGGCCTCATGGTGGCCCCATGGAGGGTGATCGCCGTGTGGAGGGACATGACCACATGGAGGATGGTGGCCCCATGGAGGATGGTGGCCCCATGGCAATGACCTCAACTGCGCTGATGGCCCCGTCAGGGTTGGTGGCCCCATAGAGGGTGATGGCTCTGTGGAGGGTCATGACCACGTGGAGGGTGGTTGCCCCATGGAGGTTGGTGGTCCCATGGAGGGTGACGGCCCCATCTGGGGTGGTGGCCACAAGGAGGGTGACGGAGGGTGATGGCCTCACCTGGGTTGGTGGCCCCATGGAGGGTGATGGCCTCATGGTGGCCCCATGGAGGGTGATGGCCATGTGGAGGGACATGACCACATGGAGGATGGTGGCCCCATGGAGGATGGTGGCCCCATGGCAATGACCTCAACTGCGCTGATGGCCCCAAGGAGGGTGGTGGCCCTATGGAAGGTGATGGCCCCATCTGGGTTGGTGGCCCCATAGAGGGTGATGGCTCTGTGGAGGGTCATGACCACGTGGCGGGTGGTTGCACCATGGAGGTTGGTGGCCCCATGGAGGGTGACGGCCCCATCTGGGGTGGTGGCCACAAGGAGGGTGATGGAGGGTGATGGCCTCACCTGGGTTGGTGGCCCCATGGAGGGTGATGGCCTCATGGTGGCCCCATGGAGGGTGATGGCCCTGTGAAGGGACATGACCACGTGGAGGATGGTTGCCCCATGAAGGGTGGTGGCCCCATGGCAATGACCCCAACTGGTCTGATGGCCCCAAGGAGGGTGATGGCACCGTGGTGGCCCCATGGAGGGTGATGGCCCCGTCTGGGGTGGTGGCCCCATGGAGAGTGATGGCTCTGTGGAGGATCGTGACCACGTGGAGGATGGTTGCCCCATGGAGCGTGGAGGGTGACGGCCCCATCTGGGGTGGTTGCCCCATGGAAGGTGATGGCCCTGTCTGGGGTGGTGGCCCCATGGAGGGTGGTGGCCCCATGGAGGGTGGTGGCCCCATGGCAATCACCCCAGCTGGTCTGATGGCCCCATGGAGGTTGGTGGCCTGATGGAGGTTGACGGCCCCGTCTGGGGTGCTGGCCCTGTGGCGGGTCATGATCACGTGCAGGATGGTGGCCCCATGGAGGGTGGTGGCCCCATGGCGATGACCCCAACTGGTCTGATGGCCTTAGGGAGGGTGCTGGCCCTGTGGTGGCCCCACGGAGGGTGACATCCCCGTCTGGGGTGGTGGCCCCATGGAGGTTGACGGTCCTATGGGGAGTTACGGCACCGTGGAGGGTGCTGGCCCCATGGAAGGTGACCTCAGCCCCATGGGGGGGGTGGTGGCCGCCCCGAGGGGGTGACGTCCTGCCCGTGGTGACGTCCCCAGGGAGGGTGACGTCCTCTCGGGGGTGTCATCCCTGCCCAGGGTGACGTCCTGGTCCGAGGTGACATCCCGCCTCGAGGGACGCCCCCCCCGCCCCCCCCCCCCCCCCCCAGCCGGGTGACATCTATGGTGACATCACGCATCGAAAGTGACATCACCGTCGAGAGGGACATCGCGCCTCGAGCGGGACAATCGCCATCGAGAGGGACCTCACCGGGAAGAGGGACGTCGCCGGGGGCGGGGGGGGGGGGGGGATGTCGCCGGGGGGGAGGCACATGGCGTCTGGGGTGACACCCCACCGGGACGACGACCCCACACGGGACTGGGGGGGTGGCCGGTCCCTGCCCGCCGCCACCGTGTCCCCCGTGTCCCCGCGGCCGCCATTGCGCATGCGCCGACCCGGCGCGCCCCGCCCACCGCGCCTGCGCCTCGCTCCCACCCACACCCCGCCTCTCCGCGAGCGGGGGGGGCGTGGCCTGGCGCGCCCTCAGCCTATAGGAGACGTCCCCGTCTGTCCCCCCGCGGCAACGCCCCCGGAGGCCACGCCCACACGAGACCACGCCCCCCCTCCCCTTCGGGAGGCCCCGCCCCCCGCGCCATGCGGAAGGGAGCCGGTGGCTCCCGCCGCCTCCGGGCCGCGGGTTCGGGGCCCGGGTCCGGTCCGGTGGCGGTGCCGCTGCCGGGCCCGGGCCCCGGGTTCTGCCCGCGCTCTCGCCGCTGTCCCCGCTCGTTCCTGCCGCTCCTGGGGCTGGCGGTTGCCGTCGCCCTCCTCTACGTCGCCTGGCCCGGCGGGGAACGGGATGCTGGCCCGGTGAGCTGGGGCGGGGGGGGGGGACCGGGCGGGGTGTGCCCGGGGAGGAGTGTGTGTGGGGGGTCGGGCATGTTCCCGCTGTCTCTCCCAGACCCCACGGGGACCCCCCAACCTCCCCCGGGGCCCCCCAGACTCCAGGGGTACCCCAGACCCCATCATAGGGGCACCCAGGACCCCCTCAGGACCCCCCAGACCCCATCATAGGGGTACCCAGGACCCCCTCAGGACCCCCCAGACCCCATCATGGGGCCACTCAGGACCCCCTCAGGGCCCCCCAACATCCTCCAGGGCCATCAGCCCCCTCCCCGAGCCCCCCAGGACCCCCTGGACCCCATCATGGGGGCACCCAGGACCCCCTCAGTGCCCTCAGCCCCCTCCCCAGGACCCCCCAACATCCCCCAGGACCCCCCAGAACCCCATCACAGGGGCACCCAATGGATCCCAGGGCACCCAGGACCCCCCCAGCATCCCCCAAACCCCATGACGGGGGCACCCAGGACCCCCCCAGGGCCCCCCAGGACCCCCCAAGCCCCATCACGGGGGCACCCAATGGATCCCGGGGCACCCAGAACCCCCCCAGACCCCATCACGGGGGCACCCAATGGATCTTGGGGCGCCCAGGACCCCCCCAGGGCCCTCAGCCCTCTCCCCGAGCCCCCCAGCACCCCCCAAACCCCATCACGGGGGCACCCAGGACCCCCCCAGGGCCCCCCCAGGACCCCCCAAGCCCCATCACGGGGGCACCCAATAGATCCCAGGACCCCCCAAACCCCATCACGGGGGCACCCAATGGATCCTGGGGTCCCCAGAACCCCCCCAGGGCCCTCAGCCCCCTCCCCAAGCCCCCCAGGACCCCCCAAACCCCATCATGGGGGCACCCAATGGATCCCGGGGCACCCAGGACCCCCCCAGAACCCCATCATGGGGGCACCCAATGGATCCCGGGGCACCCAGGACCACCCCAGAACCCCATCATGGGGGCACCCAATGGATCTTGGGGCACCCAGGACCCCCCCAGGGCCCTCAGCCCTCTCCCCAAGCCCCCCAGGACCCCCCAAACCCCATCATGGGGGCACCCAATGGATCCTGGGGTCCCCAGAGCCCCCCAGGACCCCCCCAGGGCCCTCAGCCCCCTCCCCAAGACCCCAGCACCACCCAAACCCCATCACAGGGGCACCCAGGACCCCCCCAGGACCCCATCCTGGGGGCACCAAACCCCTCCAAGGACCCTCAAACCCCCTTGGGGCACCCCAACTTCCCCCCTCCCCCCACCCCCCCCCCGCCATAGCCCCACACACTGACATGGTATCCCCCCCCCCACAACCCCAGCACCCCCCCGGCCCCCCCTCGGACCCGTCTCTCCGGGCGCTGCTGGATCGGCTGGATCCCACCCGGCTGCGGGACACCTTCCTGCGCCCCCTCCTGCGGGAACGGGTGCCGGGGGGGCCCGGCAGCCGCGCCGCCCGAGAGGTAAGACCCCCCCCCCCAAAAAAAAACACCCCCCACCCTAGGGTGCTGCCGTGCCCCTCACTGGGAAGGGTCCCCGCAGCACATCGCAGGGTGTTTGGGTGCCCTGGGGGCCGCCTGGCACCTGGAGCTGGACGCCTTCGAAGCGGGGACCCCCCGGGGGCCACTGACCTTCACCAACCTGGTGGCCACGCTGGCCCCCTCCGCCCCCCGCCGCCTGGTCCTGGCCTGTCACTATGACACCAAGGTGTTGCCCCCCCGGCCCGGGGGTGGCCGACGGATCTTCGTGGGGGCCACCGATTCGGCCGTGCCTTGCGCCATCCTCCTGGAGCTGGCGGCCGCCCTCGACCGGCCCCTGCGGCACGCCAAGGACAGGGTGGGTGACGGGTGGCCACGGGACCCCCCCCCCAGGGTGCCTGGGACCCCCCCCCCCCAGGGTGCCTGGGTCCCCCCAAGATGCCTCGGTCCTCCCCTGACCCCCCCCCCCCCACTCAGTGTCCCTGGGCCCCCCCCCCAGGGATGCCTGTGTCCCTTCCACCCCCTCACCCCCCACCCTGGACCCCCCCCCCTGCCCCCGCCCCGGGTGCCTGGGTCCCCCCTTGTGTGTCCCGTCCCCCCCCCGGGTGTCTGGGTCCCTCCCGGCCCCCTGGATTCCCCTTGGACACACACCCCCCCCCCTCCCCAGGATGGCTAGGTGCCCCCCAGGGTGTCTGGGTCCCCCTTGGACCGCCCCCCCCCCACCCCAGGGTGCCTGGGACCCCCCCCGGATCCCTCTTGGACCCCCCCCAGGATGGCTACGTGTCCCCCCCCACCCAGGGTGCTTGGGTCCCTCCCACCCCCCTCAACCCCCCGCCCCGGGTCCCCCCCTAGACCCCCCCAGGGTGCCTGGACACCCCCTCCCCAGGATGCCTGGGCCCCCCCCACCCCCCCCGGATCCCCCTTAGACCCCCCCCCAGGATGGCTATGTGTCCCCCCCCCACCCAGGGTGCTTGGGTCCCTCCCACCCCCTTCACCCCCCCCGCCCTGGGTCCTCCCTAGGGTGCCTGGACGCCCCCCCCCCCAAGGATGCCTGGGCCCCCCCCGGCCCCCCCCCTCCCGATTCCCCCCCCCTGGACTCCCAGCTCCATCCCGTCCACCCCCGCCCCAGGACACCTCCTGCCCCCCACCCCCGGGGCCACCTGGGTCCCTGACCTGGGCCACATGGGTGCCCCCCACCCACCCCGGGGTGCCTGGGTGTCGTGTCCCCCCCCGTCCCCCCCCCCCCCCCCCCCCGGCAGGGCGCGGAGGTGACGCTGCAGCTGCTGTTCCTGGACGGGGAGGAGGCCTTCGGGGAATGGAGCGCCACCGACTCCCTCTATGGCGCCCGGCACCTGGCGGCACGCATGGCCGCCACCCCCCACGGCACCCACGGCACCCACATCACCGCCATGGTGAGGGGCAGCGAGCCCGCTGCTGGGGGGGGGGGGGCAGGGGGGGAAGGTCTGGTGGCACCCAAGGGCGGTGGCATGGTGGTGGGAGGGGGTCTGGTGGCACCCAAGGGTGGTGCCATGGCAGTGGGGGGGCCTTTAGTGGCCCTCAAGGATGGGGGGACACCAATGGGGTGCTCTGGTGGCACCCAAGGGTGGTGGCATGGCGGTGGGAGGGGGTCTGGTGGCACCCAAGGGTGATGGCATGGCAGTGGGGGGGGCCTCTAGTGGCCCTCAAGGATGGGGGGACAGCAATGGGGTGCTCTGGTGGCACCCAAGGGTGGTGGCACGGCGGTGGGAGGGGGTCTGGTTGCACCCAAGGGTGGTGCCATGGCAGTGGGAGGGGGTTTGGTGGCACACAAGGGTGGTGGGATGGCAATGGGGTGCTCTGGTGGCACCCAAGGGTGGTGCCATGGTGGTGGGAGGGGGTCTGGTGGCACCCAAGGGTGGTGCCATGGCAGTGGGGGGCCTCTAGTGGGCCTCAAGGATGGGGGGACAGCAATGGGGTGCTCTGGTGGCACCCAAGGGTGGTGGCATGGCAGTGGGAGGGGGTCTGGTGGCACCCAAGTGCAGTGCCATGGCAGTGGTGTGGTCTGGTTGCACCCAAGGGTGGTGCCATGGCGGTGGGAGGGGGTTTGGTGGCACACAAGGGTGGTGGGATGGCAATGGGGTGCTCTGGTGGCACCCAAGGGTGGTGCCATGGGGGTGGGAGGGGGTCTGGTGGCACCCAAGGGTGGTGCCATGGCAGTGGGGGGGCCTCTAGTGGGCCTCAAGGATGGGGGGACACCAATGGGGTGCTCTGGTGGCACCCAAGGGTGGTGGCATGGCAGTGGGAGGGGGTCTGGTGGCACCCAAGTGCAGTGCCATGGCAGTGGTGTGGTCTGGTTGCACCCAAGGGTGGTGCCATGGCGGTGGGAGGGGGTTTGGTGGCACACAAGGGTGGTGGGATGGCAATGGGGTGCTCTGGTGGCACCCAAGGGTGGTGCCATGGGGGTGGAGGGGGTCTGGTGGCACCCAAGGGTGGTGCCATGGCAGTGGGGGGGCCTCTAGTGGGCCTCAAGGATGGGGGGACACCAATGGGGTGCTCTGGTGGCACCCAAGGGTGGTGGCATGGCAGTGGGAGGGGGTCTGGTGGCACCCAAGTGCAGTGCCATGGCAGTGGTGTGGTCTGGTTGCACCCAAGGGTGGTGCCATGGTCGTGGGAGGGGGTCTGGTGGCACCCAAGGGTGGTGCCATGGCAGTGGGGGGGCCTCTAGTGGGCCTCAAGGATGGGGGGACAGCAATGGGGTGCTCTGGTGGCACCCAAGGGTGGTGGCATGGCGGTGGGAGGGGGTCTGGTGGCACCCAAGTGCAGTGCCATGGCAGTGGTGTGGTCTGGTTGCACCCAAGGGTGGTGCCATGGCGGTGGGAGGGGGTTTGGTGGCACACAAGGGTGGTGGGATGGCAATGGGGTGCTCTGGTGGCACCCAAGGGTGGTGGGCACGCCGGTGGGAGCAGGTGTGGTGGCACCCAAGGGTGGTGCCATGGCGGTGGGGGGGGCCTCTAGTGGCCGTCAAGGATGGTGGGACAGTAATGGGGTGCTCTGGTGGCACCCAAGAGTGGTGCCATGGGGGTGGGAGGGGGTCTGGTGGCACCCAAGGGTGGTGGGACAGCAATGGGGTGCTCTGGTGGCACCCAAGGGTGGTGCCATGGGGGTGGGAGGGGGTCTGGTGGCACCCAAGGGTGGTGGGACGGCAAATGGGGTGCTCTGGTGGCACCCAAGGCGGGGGTGCCGCGGCGTTGTCCCAGCTGGGCCAGTCCTGAGAGTGGTGGCACCCGGGTGTCCCCACGGCCCTGCTGGTGTCCCCAGAGCCTGCTGGTGCTGCTGGACCTGCTGGGCGCCCCCCACCCCGCCATCCACAGCCACTTCCCCCGCACCCACCACTGGTTCCTGCGCCTCGTCGCCATCGGTGAGGGACGGGGACACGGGGACGGGGACACGGAGATGGGAACAGGGGACACAGGGATGGGGACACGGGGATGGGGAGACGGGAACAGGGGACACGAGGACATGGGGATGGGGACAAGGGGGCGGGGACAGGGGACAAGGGGACAAGGGGATGGGGGACAAGGATGGGGACAGGGGACACGGGGATGGGGACATGGAGATGGGAACGGGGGACACGGGGACACAGGGATGGGGAGACGGAAACAGGGGAGACGGAAACAGGGGACACGAGGACACAGGGATGGGGACAAGGGGACAGGGATGGGGACAGGGGACACAAGGACATGGGGATGGGGGACACGGGGACACAGGGATGGGGACAAGGGGGCGGGGATGGGGACAGGGGACACAGACATGGGGATGGGGACACAGGGATGGGAACAGGGGACACGGGGACACAGGGATGGGGACACGGGGATGGGGACAGGGGACAAGGGATGGGGGACAAGGATGGGGACAGGGACACAGGGACAAGGATGTGGACAGGGGACACGGACATGGGATGGGGAGATGGGAACAGGGGACACGGGGACACAGGGATGGGGACAGGGGACACGGGACAAGAGGACAGGGGACACGGACAGGGGACAAGGGCACGGGGGACAAGGATGAGGACAGGGGACACGGGGACAGGGGAGACGGGGATGGGGACAGGGGACAAGGATGGGCACGGGGGACATGGGGACGGGGGACATGGGGATGGGGACATGGGGACAGGGATGGGGACACGGGGATGGGGACAAGGGGACAGAGATGGGGACAGGGGACACGGGGATGGGGACGGGGACACGGGGATGGGGACATGGGGACAGGGATGGGGACACGGGGACGGGGACACGGGGATGGGGACACGGGGACAGGGATGGGGACACGGGGATGGGGACGGGGGACACGGGGATGGGGACATGGGGACAAGGGGCCGGGGGACAAGGACGGGGACAGGGGACACGGGGGGGGGACACATGGGGATGGGGACATGGGGGACAGGGATAGGGACACGGGGACACGGGGATGGGGACAAGGGGCCGGGGGACAAGGACGGGGACAGGGGACACGGGGGGGGGGACACACAGGGATGGAAACGGGGAGGGGGAGGAGGCTGGGGGTGTCACAGAAGGTTGTGTGTGTGTGTCCCCTGCGTCACCCCCCTGTGTCCCCTCTGTGTGTGTGTCCCCCCCCCGACCCGTGTCCCCTCTGTCCCCCCCCCCCAGAGCAGCGCCTGCGGGGGCTGGGGCTGCTGCGCGCCCCCCCCCAGGACCAGCCCTTCTTCCGCCTCAGCCCGGCCCCGGGGCCCGTCGAGGACGACCATGTCCCCTTCCTGCAGCGAGGGTGACGTCCCCAAACCCCCCCCCCTTGTCCCCAACCCCCCCCCCCTCTGTCCCCAAACCCCCCCGCCCCATCCCCAAATCCCCCCCTCTGTCCCCAAATGCCTCCCTCTGTCCCCAAATCCTCCCGCCCCGTCCCCAAATTGTCCCCACCTCTCCCCCCCTCTGTCCCCAAATGCCCCCCACTGTCCCCAAATGCCCCCGCCCTGTCCCCAAATCCCCCCCCCCCCGCGGTCCCCAAATCCCCCCCCATCCCCAAATTGTCCCCAACCCCCCCTCCGCCCCGTCCCCAACCCATCTCCCCATCCCCAAATCCCCCCACCTTGTCCCCAAATGCCCCCGCCTCTGTCCCCAAATCCCCCCCGTCTCCATATTGTCCCCAAATCCCCCCCCTCTGTCCCCAAATGCCCCCCACTGTCCCCAAATCCCCCCGCCCCATCCCCACTCTGTCCCCAAATCCCCCCCCCTTGTCCCCAAATGCCCCCGCCCCGTCCCCAAATTCCCCCCCATCCCGTCCCCAACCCACCCCCCATCCCCAAAGGCCCCACCCTGTCCCCAAATCCCCTGCCCTGTCCACAAATTGTCCCCAAAATGCCCCCGCCTTGTCCCCAAATCGCCCCCCTTGTCCCCAAATCCCCTCCCGTCCCCATATTGTCCCCAAATCCCCCCCCTTGTCCCCAACTCCCCCTGCCCTGTCCCCAAATGCCCCCACCTTGTCCACAAATGCCCCCGCCCCGTCCCCATATTGTCCCCAAATCCCCCCCCTTGTCCCCAAATCCCCCCCCTTGTCCCCAACTCCCCCCGCCTTGTCCCCAAATGCCCCCGCCCCATCCCCAAATTGTCCCCAAACCCCCCCGCCCCCCCCCCACCCCGAGTCCCCATGGCCGCGTGGCCATGTTGTCCCCTGGGGCGCATCGTTCCCCCGGGGGCAATGACATCCCATAGCGGGGGGGGGGAGAGGGACGTGTATCCCCCCCCCCGCCACTTCGCCGTGTCCCCCCCCCCCCCAGGTGTCCCCGTGCTGCACCTCATCCCCACGCCCTTCCCCGCCGTGTGGCACACGCCGGGGGACACCGAGGACAACCTGGACCCCCCCACCGTGGAGGACCTGGCCAAGATCCTGCTGGCCTTCGTGGCCGAGTTCCTGCAGCTCTGAGCCCCCCCCACCCCCCCCAACAACCACGGGGGACACCCCCCCGGGGACCCACCCCCGGGGACTCAGTAAAGGGCTGGGTGACCCCCGGGGACGTGTCCTGTGCTGTCACCCTGCCACCCCGGGGACACCCCGGGGACGAGGGACATGCGCCATTGGGGGGGGGGGGACGGGGGACACGGGGAGATCCCAGGGAGGGGGGATCAGGGTCCTTGGGGACCCGGGGTGGGGGGGGGGAATTGGGGGCTTTGGGGACACTGTCGGGGTCCTTGGGCACCCCAGGGTGCTGTTGGGGTCCTTGGGGACACTCCTGGGGGATCCTTGGGGACATTATCGGGGTCCCTGTGGGTGCTATTTGGGTCCTTGGGGACACTGTGGGGGTCTTTGGGGACCTTGGGGTGCTACTGGGGGCCTTCAGGACACTATTGGGGTCCTTGGGGACACTATTGGGGGGGGGTCCTTGGGGATGCTATCGGGGTCTTTGGGGACCCCAGGGTGCCGTTGGGGTCCTTGGGGACACTATCGGGGACCTCGGGGTGCTACTGGGGTCCTTGGGGACACTGTGGGGGTCTTCGGGGTCCTTAAGGACATCATTGGGGTCTTTGGGGACCTTGGGGACACTATCGGGGTCCTTGGAGACCCCAGAGAGCCATTGGGGTCCTTGGGGTCACTATTGGGGAGGTCCTTGGGGATGCTATTGGGGTCTTTGGGGACCCCAGGGTGCCATCAGGGTCCTTGGGGACATTGTGGGGAGGTCTTTCGGGACATTATTGGGGTCCTTGGGGACACTGGGGGGGGTCTTTGGGGACCCCAGGGTGCCATCGGGGTCCTTGGGGACACTGTGGGGGTCTTTGGGGACATTATTGGGGTCCTTGGGGACACTGGGGGGGGGTCTTTGGGGACCCCAGGGTGCCATCAGGGTCCTTGGGGACACTGTGGGGGTCCTTGGGGACACTGTGGGGGGGGGTCTTTGGGGACCCCAGGGTGCCATCGGGGTCCTTGGGGACACTGTGGGGGTCTTTGGGGACATTACTGGGGTCCTCGGGGACACTGTGGGGGGGTCTTTGGGGACCCCAGGGTGCCATCGGGGTCCTTGGGGACACTGTGGGGGTCTTTGGGGACATTACTGGGGTCCTTGGGGACACTGTGGGGGGGTCTTTGGGGACCCCAGGGTGCCATCGGGGTCCTTGGGGACACTCTCGGGGTCCTTGAGGACACAGTGGGGGTCCTTGGGGACATTATTGGGGGTCTTTGGGGACCCCGAGGTGCCATCAGGGTCCTTGGGGACATTGTGGGGGGGTCTTTGGGGACATTATTGGGGTCCTTGGGGTCCCCAGGGTGCCATCGGGGTCCTTGGGGACACTCTCGGGGTCCTTGGGGACACAGTGGGGGTCTTTGGGGACATTATTGGGGTCCTTGGGGACGTTATTGGGGGTCTTTGGGGACCCCGAGGTGCCATCAGGGTCCTTGGGGACATTGTGGGGGGGTCTTTGGGGACATTACTGGGGTCCTTGGGGTCCCCAGGGTGCCATCGGGGTCCTTGGGGACACTCTCGGGGTCCTTGGGGACACAGTGGGGGTCTCTGGGGACATTATTGGGGTCCTTGGGGACGTTATTGGGGGTCTTTGGGGACCCCGAGGTGCCATCAGGGTCCTTGGGGACACTGTGGGGGTCTTTGGGGACCCCAGGGTGCCGTCGGGGTCCTTGGGGACCCTCTTGGGGGGCGGGGGGGGGGGGGGGGGTGTCCTCGAGGGTGCTGCCGGGGCCCTTTCAGCTTCCCCTTCCTTCAACCCGAGCCCGAAAATTCCCGTTTCTCCGAAAAAAAAAAAAAAAAAGAAGAAAAGAACAAAAAAACTTATAAAATAATAAAAATCAACGAAAGGAAAAAAAAAAAAAAAAAAATCCCCCGTTTTATTGCTTGTACCGTACGAATCCGGTGCCGGGGACGCCGGGGACGCCTTGTCCAGGTTGTTGGGGGGGGGGGGTGGTGGTGGCGGGGGGGGGTGTCTCACCCCCTCCCCCCTCCTTGCTCCGCCGGGGTCTTCTTTTTTTTGAGGTGAATCCAAGTGGATTTGGGCAACTTGAAACCGAGCGCCGAAAACGCCCCCCCAAAAAAAGGCGCTTTTTGTTGTTTTTTTTTTTTTTTTTTTTCTCTTCGGCTCCATCCGGCGGCCAAAAGCTCCAAACCCCGGCCCTGGTTTTGGCAAGGGGGGGGGGGGGGCGGGACGGGGATGACACAAGTCCAGTTTGTCACCTTCATCCGGCGCCGTCACCCCTCGAGGACGTCACCGCGACGTCACCGCGGCCTCACTTGGCTTTAAGGCACCCAAAAAAAAAAAAAAAAAAAAAAAGCCAAACTCTCACTTTTTAGGACGGCGTTTTCCTCGGAGCGGGGGGGGTTTTTTTTTTGGTTTTTTTTCTTTCTGTCCCCCCCCCCCCCGCCTTAGTTTTTCCGTAGGTTCAGCTGGAGGGGGTGAGACGTGCCCCCCATCACCCTCGGTGTTTGGGGGGGGGGGGGGGGTCCTGTCCTGTTGCCCCCCCCCCGCCGCGTCTCCCCCCATTTCTGTCAAAAAAAAAAAATCCAGCTTTTCCCCCCAAAACTGGGAGCAGTGGGTTTTACTGGGGGGGGGGGGGGGGTCGGGGGGGGTTGTCAAGGCCACGGTTGTGTGTGTTTTAGGGGGGGGTGTGTGTGTGTGTGGGGGGGGGTTGGTTTAAAAAGCCGCGGGCACTTGGAGGAGTTTGAGGGGAGGAGGAAAAAAAAAAAAAAAAAAAAAAGAAATAAAAATAATAATTAATTAAAAAGTCCGAGCAGTCCCAAGCCAGGCCCGGGGGGGGGTGCGGGGGGGGGGGGTTATGGCTTCCGAAAGGCACCACGGCGTGTTCCGGCCCCCCCCGGCCCTTTCCGCCGGAAAAGGGAATCTCCCTGCGGTGAGTGAACCCCCAAATCCTCCTCCTTCCTCCTCTTCCTCCTCCTTCTCTTCTTCCTCTTCCTCCTCCTCCTCCTCTTCCTCCTCCTCCTCGGAGGCCGAATCCCAGTTATTCCCGGATGCTGGCGGAGTAGGAGAACTGCGGGAAGTGCGTCCGCTGGTCGTTTTCCAGGGAGCCCATGTTGTCGTCTGCGAAGCCGGGAAGGGGAAAAAGGTTTGAGGAAGAGGGAAAAAGCCGGAAAAGCCTTTCCCGGTGCCTTCGTCACCCTTCCCCACTCCTCCCGGGGCGGAGAGGCCACCGAACATGGCCAAGAGGCCTCCAAAAATGGCCAAAAGGCCACTGAACATGGCCAGGAGGCTGTCGCAGCTGGCCAAGAGGCCGCCAAAAATGGCCAGGAGGCCACCAAACACGGCCAAGAGGCTGCCAAAAGTGTGCAAGAGGCCACCGAAAATGTCCAAGAGGCCACCAAAGCTGGCCAAGAGGCCTCCGAACATGGCCAGGAGGCTGCCGCAGCTGGCCAAGAGGCCACTGAACACGGCCAAGAGGCCACCGAACACGGCCAAGAGACTGCCTGAAAATGGCCAAGAGGTCACTGAAGCCCGCCAAGAGGCTGCCAAAAATGGCCAGGAGGCCACCAAAGCTGGCCAAGAGGCCACCAAACACGGCCAAGAGGCCACCAAAGCTGGCCAAAACCTCTCCGGGGTGGGGGGTGGGCAGGGAGAGGGTCCCCGAGGTTTTCCGGAGCCACCAGCCCCCCCCCGGCCCCGGGTGCCAGGACAAAAGGAGGTTGGGGGGAGAGGAAGGTGACGCAAAGCCTTGTGGGGGGGGGGGGGTGGGGGGTGGTGGTCCCCATCTGGGGGCGGTGGCGGGGGGGGACGACACTCACAGCGATCCGGGGGGGTGATGGTGATGGACTGGGCGGTGAATTCGTCGTCGAAATAGCGTGTGTCGATCTCGGAGGTGACTTGGGGTTTGAAGGGCGGGACGAGCTGGGGGGAAACCACAAGATTGAGCCCCCCCCAACCTTGTCCCTTTGCATGGGTCGTGTCCCCTCCCCGCCCCCCCCCCCCCCCCCCCCACAAAAAAAAAAAAAAAAGCACTCCCGTCCCTTCCCACCTTCTTCTGCACCACGTCCTGCCAGTTGATGGGGGCGAAGAAGCGATGCTCCATCACCTCCTTGGCGTCGTTGGGACCTCCGCCCAGCCTGCGGGCACACAGAAGGTTCCAGAACCGCGTTTCACACCCCCCCCCCCAGCATTCCCCCCACCGGCTCCTCACCGTTGTTTGGGATCCTTCTTGAGCAGCCCGGCCAGCAGGGATTTGGCCTCGGGGCTGAGGGTGCGCGGGAAGCGGATCTCCTCCATGAGGATGAGCTCGAAGAGGCGTTCGTGGTCCTGGTTGTAGAAGGGGAGGCGGCCGCACATCATCTCGTACATGACGACCCCCAGGCCCCACCAGTCCACGGCCCGGCCGTAATCGTTGTCCTCCAGGACCTGCGCCAGGGGGGGGCGGGAAGAGGGTGAGGATGGTGCCGAGGAGGTGGAAGAAGCGGGGGCGGCAAGACGAGGAGGGAAAGCCGTTCTAGATATGACCCCCGTGCCCCCGGGTTGGGAAAAGCCACGGGGAGGATGAACCTCCAGGGAAAGGAAGAAGCTCCGCGGAAAGGAACGACCTCCGCAGAAAGGAAGGACCACTTGGGAGTGGAAGGACCTCCACGGAAAGGAGGAACGTCCGCAGAAAGGAAGGAGCTCCAGGGAAAGGAAGAAGCTCCGCGGAAAGGAATGACCTCCACGGAAAGGAAGAACGTCCACGGAAAGGAAGAAGCTCCGTGGAAAGGAAGGAGCTCCAGGGAAAGAAGGAGCTCCAGGGAAAGGAAGGAGCTCCGTGGAATGGAGGACGCTCAATGGAAAGGAAGGACCTCCATGGAAAGGAAGGTCCTCCTGGGAGAGGAGGAACCTCCCCAGAAAGGAACGACCTCCGCAGAAAGGAAGTACCTCCCGGAAAGGAACGACCTCCCGGGAAAGGAACGACCTCCCGGGAATGGAAAGACCTCCACGGAAAGGAGGAACGTCCGCAGAAAGGAAGGAGCTCCAGGGAAAGGAAGGTCTTCTGTGGAAAGGAAGGACCTCCAGGGAAAGGAGGAACCTCCCTGGAAAGGAAGGACCTCATGGGAATGGAAAGACCCTCCGCGGAAAGGAAGGACCTCCGTGGAAAGGAAGGACCTCCTCTTTGGCACAAGAGTTTGGAGCAAAGCCTCCAAGGAGGCCTCCAAGGAGGAAAGCAGTGGGAAGGCTGGAATTACCTCCGGAGCCAGGTACTCGGGAGTGCCGCAGAAGGTCTTCATGGTGGCTCCATCGGAGATGCCTTCCTTGCAGAGCCCGAAGTCAGTGATTTTGATGTGGCCGTCTTTGTCCAGCATGAGGTTTTCCAGCTGAAATACAGGAAATAAAACCAAAACCAAAAAAAAAAAAAGAGGTAGGAGAAAAGATTTGGAGCCCAGCGAAGTCGGGAGCGGGACGCTGCTCCCCGGAAGGCTCCGTCGGATGGTTTTGGGGGTCTGGGTCCATCGCCGTGTGATGGGGGACGAGGTTCAAGCTCTCCCTTCCCCAGCCGAGCTCCCGCCTTCCCCTCCCGCACCCACGTGGCTGGAAAAACATCCCCAGCTCCAAGCGGAGAGCGGGAATGGAGAAATGCGGCTCTTCCGTCAACCCCAACACAACGTTGCGCCGGCTGAAAACCCTTCCAGGGTCCCTCGGGGGATTTTGAGGGGATTTTAGGACTCTGCACCCGCAAAACGCCAAGTGGGGGAGATGAAAATTGCAGCCGATGGGGCGAAGGCGTCGCTCGCGGAGGCCAGCGGGCCGGTACCTTGATGTCCCTGTACACCACGTCCCGGGAATGCAGGTATTCCAGCGCCGAGACTATTTCCGCCCCGTAAAAACGGGCTCGGTCTTCCGTGAAGACGCGTTCTCTCGAGAGGTGGAAAAAGAGCTTGGAGGGGAAAGGAAAAAAAAAAAAAAAAAAAAAAAAAAGAAAAAAAAAAAAAGAAAAAGAAGAGGTTGAGCCACAAGCGCTTAAAAAAATCCCAACGAATTGGGTTAATCGCCCTCGGCACGCGGCTAATGCCGTCATATGGGGCCTAAGCTCCTCGCGGGAGCGGTCGAAATATCAACGGTGTGTCCCCCCCCTCCCCAATCCCCCGGGGTCTGCCTCCCGAAACGCGTGCCGAGGGGAAAACGGGCACGATTAAGTTCCTCCCCCGGCGCCTTGGGCTCCCACCTCTCCGCCGTTGGCGTACTCCATGACGAAGCAGAGGCGGTCGTTTGTCTGGAAGGCGTATTTCAATGCCTGGGAGAGAGGGAAAAATAAAAGTGAGGGAGGGGAAAGGAAGTGAAGAGGGAGGAAAAGGAAAGGGGAGGAAAAAGGAAAAGGGAAAGGGGGAGGCGGGAAAGGGAAAGGGGGCGGCGGGAAAGGGAGAGGGAGGCGGAAAAGGGGGGGGGAAGGGAAAAGGGAAGGGAAAAGGGAAGGGAAAAGGGAAGGGAAAAGGGAAGGAAAAAGGGAAGGAAAAAGGGAAGGAAAAAGGGAAGGAAAAAGGGAAAGGGGGAGGAAAAAGGGAAAGGGGGAGGAAATGGAGGAAACGGAAATGGAAAAAGGAAAAGGGCTGGGAGAGGTGGCGGGGGTTCTGCGCTTCCAGAGGCTGGGGGGGGTGCGGGGGGGGGGGGAAGGGTGCGGAATAATTCCTAAAACGATCAAAAATCCTCTCCCTCGGCCGTTCCCCATTGGATATCGCTTGCGAAGCGACGCTGGGGATGGAGTGGGGGGGGGGCAGATTCCGCGGGCGACCTCCGTGATAATCCAACGGATGCGGGAAGGGGGATGGTGCCACGGAACCCGTAAGCGGCGTGTACTTACCTTAAAGGCCACCCAGTGCCACCCCCCCCCCGGCCCCGGGCCACGAGCGGGGACATCTTCAACTAGCCCAGGTTGCCCCAAGCCCCGTCCAACCTGGCCTCGAAGCCCTCCGGGTGTGGGGCAGCCACGGCTTCTCCGGGCAACCTGGGCCAGGGGCTCGCCGCCCTCAGAATAAATTTCTTGCCCGTATCTCATCTAAATCTCCCCTTTTTTTACCTTAAAACCCCTGTCTCTTGTTCCGCGGTTCCCTTCCCTGATCCGGAGGGCTTTCCCGGAGCTCCTTTAGGGACTGGAAGGGGCTCCAAGGTCTCCCCGGAGCCTTCTCTTCTCCAGGCTGAATGCGCCCCCCCCCCACGCCTCCAACTCATCCCGGCCCTCCCAGCATCTCCGGGGGCCTCCTCCGGCCCCGCTCCAACAGCTCCGCGTCCAGCCCCACACCCCCCCACCCCCCGATCCCTCCAAATCCTCCTCCTCGGTCCAAGCCATTCCTCCTCCCAACCTGGATTCGTGCTCGGGATTGCCCCCGATCCCACAGGCAGGATCCTTGCCCCCCTCAGCCTGGTTGAATTCCAGGAGGTCGGCAGGGTCCCACCTCTCCAGGTCCCTCTGGATGCCGTCCCTTCCCTCCCCCCCCCCGGCCCCCGGCGTGTCGACACTTGCCCCCCCCCGGCCTTTTTCGCTTGCCCCGTGGCCAGACTTACGGTGAGGAAGGGGTGCCTGGTGTTCTGCAGCACCCGGCTCTCCGTCACCGTGTGCGCCACCTCGTCCTGCGGAGAGGGAGGAGAAATTCCGTTTAATCCCTCCCCGCTTCCTTCTGGAAAACCCGGAGGGTTTGGGGTTTTTTGTTTGGTTGGTTTTTTTGGGGTTTTTTTTGGCACCACTGCCAGCTATTCCCAGGAAAAAGAAAAAAAAAGTCCTGGGAGCTCCAAGCGCCCAACCGTTACCATTCCAGGGTAATTCCTGGAATTCCCCCGGCGTGTTTAGAGGAGCCGGCCACGGCTCGGGGAAGCGTTTGAAAGCGCATCCCAAAATATGAAAGGGGGTGGCGGGGCGGGGGGGAGGTTTGGAAAAATCCCTTCCGACCCCCCGGACCGTTCCGCGATCCCGACGAGCTCCGACTCCCTCCCTTTGGGGCTCCAGCACGTACTTTGGCAATGATGACCTCTTTCCGGAGGATTTTCATGGCGTAGTAACGGCCGGTGGCTTTTTCCCGCACCAAGATGACTTTGCCGAAAGTGCCTTTTCCCAGGAGTTTCAGGTAATCGAAATCGTTCATGGTCTGGGGGAGAAAGGAGGAGACGGAGGCGAGTTGGGCGAGCGGGATGGGGAAAAAGGCTTTTCCGACCTATTTCCCCCCCCGCCCCCTGCCGTTCTCCCGGTGACAGCGGATACCGCGCGGACGAGGTTCATCCCACGAAGCGAAATTCCCAATCCCGCGTCGGGGAGGGGGACGACTTACAGCCTTGGCACGGGTTTTGCTGACGGCCACCTCCATCTCCTCGGCGCCGGTGCCGTCGTTAGGAGATCCACACTTGTAATCCATAGTATCCGCCTCCGGCTCCTGGTTCTTCAGGCTGTTGGCTACCGTTTGGATGGCTCGCATCCACTCCTCGCTAGGGAGAGACAACAACAACAAAAAAAATAAAAAAAATAAAAAAATAAAAAAAACGTGGATTGGCGGCACCGGGAGTCGCAGCCGCGAGGTTTTTTGGGTTGTTCTCCTCCAGCTGCTGGAGGCAAGGCGCTGTTTATCCCGGATTCCCGAAGGAAAAGGCCGTCCCGCGGGCCTTACCGCTCTTCGGGAGAGTCCACGTGGAAGGTCCTCTCGATGACCGTCGTCCATTGCAAGCAGCGGATGACGAAGGTGTTGGGCCGGGGCCGCTCCGTCTTCATCAGCTGGCACTCTGCCATGTCCGAAACCCGGGAAAAAAAGGGGAAAAAAATAAAATAAAAAAAATAGGGGGATGACGATTGTTCGGGATCATCCCAAAACCCTTCCCCAGTGACACCGGGGGGGACGAAAACGCGTTCGCGTTACCTGCCACCGAGAAGTTATTGAGAGGGGGCAAGCTCTGGTCGGCCGTCTCCGGCCGTTCCTTGTAGCCGATGAAGGAGCCGTCGCTTTTCAGCAGGAAATAACGGGGCCGCCACGTTTTGATGTATTCCCCTGCAGGGAAAAAAAGAGGATGGAGGGGGTTTGGTTTTTTTTTGGGAATGGACCCCCTCGGCGGGGGTTTCCCCGCGGCCCAGAGGGAAAATTAAAAGGCGGAAGGACTCCCCTCGTAGCCGGAAAATTAAGCGGATGGGGTGGATTTTTCCCAGGCTTCGGAGAAGCTCCCGCAAAAAGCTGTGATGTAGGAGAGGACGGCCCGAAAAACGCTGGCAAAAGGGAACACAGCGCCAAAAAAAAAAAGGAAAAAAAAAAAAAAAAGCTTTCGTGCGTCCCCACCCCAGCAGCTCCAAAACGGATCCGGAGCGACCTCGGCGGCTCTGGATAAAGACATGGCAGCGGTGGGAGACGCTGGTTTCGCTCTCTCCCGCTGTTTTTTCCCAGAAGGAGGAGGAATCCATGAACCTGGCGGGCCAGAAGGTCCGCGGGGAGATGTCGGGATGGGCCTCCGGCTTTCCCGAGGCGGCAAGCAAATAAAAAAACGCCGCCGCCGGAGGCTTTGCCGGCAAAGCGGCATCGCCGATCATCGCCGAGCCGTGCCCGGAGCAGAAGAAAAGCCGAAAGCGAGGAATTTGGGATGCTCTGAGGATGCCGAGGTGCTTCGTGGTCCGTTTTGGGGCAACCCCAGCCCTGTTTTTTTTTACGCCGGGGAACAGTTAAAAAAAAAAATAAATAAATAAAAAATCGCCCGGTAACTGGAAACCGGAGCTCTCCTTTCCCGAGCGGCAGCTGCGGAGTTGGATTCCCCGGGATGAACCCCGTCCTTGGAGGAATGCCACCGCTTCCGAGCCGCCTCTCCGGCTTTTCCCTCACCTCTCTTGTGCAGCCAGCCTTCCTTCACCACCGCCACGTCGGTCATGGTGGTGCCGGGGAGGGGTGGGTGGGTGGGTGGGTGTGTGTGTTGGGGGGGGGCTCTTCTAACCCCCCCTTCTCTGCCGCCGGAGCGGGGAAACGGCTACGGCCCGTAGGGAGAGCGGAGGCGACCTGAGGGAGAAGAGGAGAGAGATGCTCAACGCTTTTCCTTTCCCCGCTTTCCGTCCAGGTTTCCGCACCCCCCCCTCCCCTCCCCCCGCCATCACGCACGGATTTAAAAACTCCTCCGTTGCACCCGTTTTCACCCCCCCCCCCAAAAAAAAACCACAAAACAACCCAAAATTCAAAGAAAATGAGCACGACGGCCTTGCAAACCTGGAGGGGGGGCCGGGACGGAGGAGGTTTGTCGGCATCGTCCCTTCACCCGGCCACTGCGCGAGGGGGGATTTAAAAAAAGCTTGGGAAAAGTTGGGACAAGCTCCGGGAAAGGCTTGGGGGGGGTAGGGGTGGGGGGGACGACGGGGAGGGGAAAACGGTGCCTTGGAAAACAAACGGCTCGAGAAAAATTAATCGGAGTCACCTGACGGGGATTTAACTCCCCTGGGCTCCGAAATTCCGCTGCGACGCGGGACGTGCCGCGTCCCGGCGGTGGCCGGAGGGGATCGTCCCCGGCTTCGGGTTTCCCCGGAGCCACCTTGGATTTGCTGCGTCCCTCATTCCCCCCCACCCCCCCCGGACCCCCACCCCGACCGTGATTTTCCAGGATAAAATAAACTCCAATCCCATAAATTTACAGCCGGGCGCGAGGGGGTTGGGGTTTTCCAGCTCCATCCCAAGCGAGAAAAGAGCCGTAGCGGTCCCGGATGGATTCCCCGGACGCAGCGTTATCCCTCAGGGAGCTGCCGCTTCCCTGCGATCCCTCGGGATCCATCCCAGCTCCCCGCCTAACTCCCAAACTCCCAGCCTGATTTTCAAATCTCCTCTCTCAAAGCTCTCCCTCCGCCGCGCGAAAGGAAGCAGAGGGAATAATTCCTCTTCCTCGCTTCCGGAAATCTCCCTGGATGGGAAGCGCGAGCATCCCGGGATGCTCCGGCAACGGGGGAGGAGGATTTTTGGGGAATTCCCTCCGCCCGCCCGGACGCGGGGCAGGTAATTTGGGCAGCGCACGCTGGGTCAATCTTCGGACGGATCCGCTTCCCACCGGATTCCGGCAAAAACCTCGTTGCCGTTAATCCCCTGCGAGGGATCCGCTCGGCAGACGCTAACGAGGTGCCGAGAGGCTTTAATTAAAAAAAATCAAAATCCTCCAAATTACAAAAAAATGGGCCCAAACCGAGCGATTCCACAGGGTTGCGGGATTCCCGGCGTCGGAACAAATCCAGTTTTCGGGGAAATCTGGGATCGTCGCTTGTCGGCATTCCGCGCTCCGCTAATTATCCCGGCGGCAATTAAAAGCCTTCGATTAAGCGTACCCGGCCTTGGATTAGATTGTCCCGCAAAAGCGCGGGACGGCGAGGCTCTCGAATCCGGAACGCGCGGATTTCTCCGAGCTGACACCGCCTCGACCTTCCGGAGCGACGTGAACCAAAAATGACGGGTTTTTAAAAATAAAAATAATAACTAAATCCACCCGAATCGTTTTTGGGGGCGAGTTAAAAGATAATTACGCCAGCGGGGAGAATCGGGATTCGGGAATCGCCGTCGGCTCGAAGCGTCGCGATGCCTTCCCTCGTCTCGGCGGGCAGCGGAGGGTTTTTAAGGCATTAACGAGGAGCGGGAACGAGCGGCCGTCGTTAGCCGCACGCCGCGTTTTTC